>NC_142734.1:22442695-22587695 GCF_051943395.1 Hippocampus bargibanti
CAAAGGTGCAGTTTTTTTTCTTCACATGTGATCATTGAGAATTGCAAAGCCTGACAGCAGTCGGTAGGAACGAGCGGCGGTACCTCTCCTTCTTGCGTGTAATAGTCTCTGGCTGAAGGAGCTACCCAGTGCTGTCAGGTGGGCAGGAGTGGGTGGGAGGGGCTATCCATCATAGCTTTTAGTTTAGCTAGCGTCCGTCTGTTGCCCACCTCCTCCAGAGAGTCCAGCGAGCAGCCCAGGACAGAACTGGCCCTCTTGACAAGGCGCTCCAGTCTTTTCCTGTCCCGGGTGGTGATGCTGCCTGACCAGCAGAAAATTCCATAGTGGATGGCTGAAGAGTCACAGAGTCATAGAAAGTCTTTAGGAGTGACCCCTGAACTCCAAATGACCTCAGTCTCCTGAGTAGGAAGAGGCGACTCTGTCCCTTTTTGATTAGGGCATCCTTGTTGGTCGTCCAGTCCAGTTAATTGTTCAGAGTAACACCCAGGTATTTGTAAGAGGTCATCCTCTCAATGTCTGAACCCTGGATGTTGAACGGTGAGGATTGTTTCCTGCAGAAATCCACTACCAGCTCCTTGGTTTGGAGGTGATTCTCCTGGCAGCAGTCCACAAAGTCCTTTGTCAGTACAGATCGTCTCCCTCTGTTATGAGCCCGACAATAGCTGAGTCGTCAGATAACTTCTGAAGGTGGCAGGTTGGGGTGTTGTAGTTGAAGTCCGATGTGTAGAGGGTGAACAGGAATGGAGCCAGGACTGTCCCCTGCGGCGCTTCTGTGCTGCAGAGAAGCCTGTCCGACTTACAGTTCTTTACCCTCACGTACTGTGGCCTGTTTCTATAATCCAAAATGTGAGGTGGTGGTCGCCTCCGGCATGCCGCAGCTTGTACCTCAGTAGATTTGGCTGGATGGTGTTGAAGGCACTGGAGAAATCGAAGAACATGATCCTCACCGTGCTCCCAGGTGCAGCAACGCCGAGTTGGGGAGGTAGATGATGGCACACCGATGCTGGGTTGGTAGGCAAACTGTAGCCGCTACAGTGTAGCGGGTCCAGCGATGAGCTTGCCAGCAGTCGCAGGTGGGCGAGGATGAGTCTCTCCAGCGTCTTCATCAGGTGAGATGTCAGGGGCACCGGTCTGTAGATGTTGAGCTCCTTTGGGTTGGCAATCTCGGGCACCGGGACCAGGCATGACGTTTTCCACAGCTGTGGAACTCTGCCCAGCTTCAGGCTCAGGTTAACAAGTGCTGGACAATGACACACAGCTGGTCGGAGCAGGTCTTGAGGAGTCGGGAACTGATGTCATCCGGACCTGCTGCCTTCCTCACCTGCATCCTCCTCAGTTGGTTCCTCGCCTGCTCAGTTGTGACAGACAGGCAGGAACCAGGAGGCAGAGTGGCGGCTGAGGGTGTGGCAACGGTTGGGGGGGAAGTTGTTGGTTGCGGGAAGCTGGTCGTGAGAGAGGGCAGGGAGGGTAAGTCCACAGTGAGAGTTGGTGCAGATGCAGCTAGAGGTGAAGTTGACGGTGGACCGGGGGCGGCAGGCGTCTTGTCAAACCGATTGAAAAAGCGAGTTCATCTGCCCAGTCCTTGCCTTATTCGTTCAATGTCACTGGACTTTTGTGGCCTGAGATGTTTTTCAGGCCCTTCCAGACACCAGCGACATTCCTGGCTTGCGACTGCTCCTCCATTTTCATCCTTCTTCCCCTTCTGATCTTCCTCTTCAGTTGGTTCTGCACGGCCTTCATTTCCTCTCTGTTGCCCGACACAATACTAGCTGGCTTCCCGGTAGCGTCCTATCTATCTACTATATGTATTCTATTTGTGATTGCATTTTATTTATTGTAGTCCCTATACTTGTCTGTGACTGATTATTCTTATTCTTATTCTTATTCTTATTCTTATTCTTATTCTTATTCTTATTCTTATTCTTATAGGGGTTAGGGTTTGGATGTGCCCTTATTCGTCTCACAGTGGAGGAATGGACATTTCACAGCAGCAAAGTTATGAAAGGAAGAGGAAAGGAAAGAAAGTAGAAAACTAAATACAGGGGCTGCTGTGTAGGGGCTTCCGTTACTGTATGTTATTCGATTAGACTACCAAGTCAGGAGAGGGCGCTACGCGCCTGTGAATGGAACAGAGGAAGACAATGTAGGCTCAGCTCACGCATGCGCAGTGAGTCATAAATGCCGCTGTGTGAAGCTTATTAACACGTTTGTCTTGTGTCGTCTTTTCCTCGTCGTTCACAGTGCTACCTGCCTGTGACTCCTTTAGACCAACCCAGGTATGCCTTAGGCCTGAGGGCCTAGGGCATACAATTGGGGGCTCGTCCGGGATCCGTGCCGCTAGTGGGCAGAGTGGGAACTGCTACGAAGAGAACCTGTGCCTAAAGCCTAAGTGCTGTCCGTTCTCCAGAGAGTAGAGGCTTCAGGGGCTAACAATGGCTCCCACAACTCCACGACGGGTATTGATTTTCAAGATCCAAAAGAGACTATTAGCCTTGAATGTCAATCAGCTACTAAATATTGCCAGCGCAGTGGATGAGAGTGACATTGAGGACCTTGCGGCCCTTAGTGAACCAGAACTGTTTGATGTGATTATTGACTATGTCAGAGGTGACAAATTAAGACACATAGAAGATGAAGGCATGTCTCAACTCCTTCACCTCGATGACATGTTCAGCGAGCTCTTAGATGCCCCGGAGGAACCTATTGGGGAAGGAGCTGACCTGAGAGGAGGAGTTAAGGTCACACCTCTTCAAAATTTATGGTGGTCAGATTTCTGACACCGGGTCTGAACTGCCATACCGTCGCCTGTGTAAAAAATGGATGAGGGACTACAAGAAGGCTTTAGCGAGTCTGAGGTTATCCGCACTGTGTCGAAGATAACTAAGCCTGGGACATTCCGAGACATGCTAAGTGATACAGAGGGTCTTACAATGTCACAGTTAACAACAATTCTACGATCACATATCAGAGATAAGAGCAGCTCTGAGCTCTTCAACGAGCTCAGTACCACTCAGCAGCGAGACAGTGAGTCTCCGCAGCAATTTTTATATAGACTGATGGGTTTGAAGCAGAGAATTATGTTTGAGTCACAACAACCAGGTGCAGATTTTGGTTACGATCAAAAACTTGTCCAAGGTACATTTCTGCACACACTCTATCAAGGGCTAAATGAGAAGAATTATCATGTCAGATGTAATCTCAAACCATTCCTTACCGATTTACAGGTTCGTGATGATGCCCTGTTAGAACAACTTACAAAGTCCACACGTGAGGAGGCTGAGAGGGTGAAACGCCTTGGTACTGTGACTAAAAATCAATCTGCCATTCTCGAGCTGACTGCACAAGTGACCGCACTGACCAAACACTTTGCCCAGGTTGTTAAACCTACAGAATCGGCGACTCAGGTAGATCCATGTCCGTCCCTGACTCGATCATCGACGCGACCCCAGACACCAACGAATGAGACTAGGGGCAGGTGTCAGGCCTGTGTGCGAAAGAACATTAAGAGCTGCCCTCACTGTTTCATTTGTGGTCAGGAAGGACATAGAGCTGTGGGCTGTCTGCGAAGAAAGGCACCGGGAAACGGGGGAAGGTCACTGGAGTGAGGCTTCCAGTGATCAATGGCAATGACAAGCCTCCAGTACAAATCAACTCGGTTGAACCACTAACATCCATAAGTCTGACGACGCAGTGTCAGTCAACATCAAAAAACGTGTAGCACAACTAATTGGCAAGCGATGTATGGTCTCATTGGATTGGATTGGATTGGATTTGCCTTTATTAGTCTCACAGTGGAGAAATTTACATTTCACAGCAGCAAAGTGATGAAAGGAATGAAAGTAGAAAAACAAAATACATGAGCTGCTGGAAAGGCAGCCACTCTCGGGGCGCCGTCTTGAAGTCAAAAGAACAAAAAAAACTAAATAACAAATAATATGACAGCATAGAGACAATATGACAAAACAAAGACACAGAGAGATATTCATTCTTCAGGAGTTGCTGTACCCTCTTTGTGATGCCATGAAGCAGTTCTAGATGAAAGAAGAGAGGATCAAAGCGTCTTTCCACCAGTGGATCAGGGACATCATGGTGGAATGTGCACGTCGACTACAATCTAAATGTTGAAAGCAAACACGCAGCTGTAGCATCCATTGACGAAAAGAGATTGTCTCACATCTCCTGTTCCACATAAATCTGCTTCAATTCCAAGCCGCAACAGTTCCACATAGGCATCGGCGCTCTGCGCTGACGCTCCTTTCCTCTTATCGCGGGTTCCTCAAGCCATGCATCCATCCAGCCGCAGACTGGCCAACAGCACCGACCTTCCACTGAACAAAGCGGGGCTGTGAATATGCTGCCCATTACAGGCGCAAAAAAACACAATGGCCCCAGAGCTGTCCAACGATGACAGTCGAATGGCTCCGACATTCCTCCCATTCAAAAACAGTACTGGCATATGCATGCTGCCCAAAAGGCGCAACCGCTCAGCACAGTCTCCTCCTTGATGAATGTCGTGGTCAAAAATGCTGAAAAACAATCCCAATCCGTTCCATACGACGCACAACAACACAAAGTGACAAAAGAAAACACAAAACAAGACAAAAACAACCAAAAAAAGCAAGGCTCATGAGAGCACTTGCTGAGGCTGCCTACTCGGGCGCCATCTTGGACTTCTCATGTCTCATGTGCACTCAATGGGGTCCCACTCCAAATGCTGCTTGACTCAGGGTCTCAAGTGACCATGGTGAGTAGGGCGTGGGTAGAGGAAGCACTGCCCAACGTAACCCTTCAGCCACTTTCATCCCTATTGCCGGACCAACCGTTCGAGGTATCTGCAGCGAATGGCACAGCGGTTCGCTTTGATGGATGGGCCAATGTTGAGTTGCAGATACGGAGTGGAAGCCATGGACATGCTAACATACAAGGTCCCATACTAATAAGTACGAGTTGTGTTAACTGTCCTCTCGTAGGAAGCAATGTGATTGCAGAAATGATCAAAGAGAAAAATGAAGAGGTGGACATTGGAGCCATACTGAACGAAGCCATGAGTGTCAGCGAACGCACAGTAGAGACCTTGGTTTTTGTTCTTCAGATATTGGGCCCTGATCAGCCATTCCTCCAATAGCCTGTGTGTGTTGGAAAGAAGGGACTCATTATTCCTGCGGGCAAGATATGGGAGGTGAAGTGCAGAGTCAGAGCATGGCCCAAGGGTGGAACAATGCTATTTGAGCCCAGTATAGGGAACAACTGCCCTGAGGGGCTAGAGCCGTTCTCTTCGTTAGTACATGTTAGTACATCACTTTGCTGCTGTGAAATGTAAATTTCTCCACTGTGAGACTAATAAAGGCATATCCAATCCAATCCAATGTACCCAGTGGGCCGACAAAAATTGTAAAAATTCCCATTCAGAATGTTAGTAAACATGACATTCATCTTTCACAGGGAACTATTCTAGGCTCAATTGAGGAAGTAACTGGGGTCATGCCCTTTAAGGAGTGCTCCGACAATCCAAAGCCGCTAAACAGTCCACCGTTCAAATCTGCTCGGCTCTGACTACAGACAAGTAGCATCCTCTGTAACATCTCAAAGAGGAAGAACAGGGGATTGCCAGACATGTTGTATGAAGAGTCAGATGTCTTTGCAAGAGGTGATGCTGATATAGGTTGCATTGCAAACCTGCAACTCAAGATCCAACTCACTGACAACACGCCGGTGCAAAAGCGTTACAATGCCATTCCAAAACCCCTTTACTAAGAGACGACAAGTGAGGTACTTAGGTCATCTCGTGTCAAGTGATGGTGTCCGCATAGACCCTACAGACCTGGAAGCCGTTTTGCAGTTAAAAGAGAGAGAACTACGCAATGTGGGGGAAGTCAGAGCTCTATTGGGGTTCTTGGGCTACTATAGATCCTTCGTACAGGACTTTGCCAGGATTGCACGGCCGCTGTTTAAACTAGTAGAGGGGGCCACTCAGCCTGACCAGAGGCCAGTTAACAACACCGCTGCACGCCAAACTCAGCCTGACCAGATGCCAGTTAACAACACCGCTGCACGCCAAAGGAAAGTCACCAAGTTAGGCCAGCTTCCCTCTGGTACCCCTGTCCAATGGGGCCCCGAACACAGTGCTGTGGTCTATCGCCTGGTAGATGTATTGACCGGTCCACCTATTTTAGCCTACCCAGACTTTAATCTGCCCTTTGTGTTAAATACTGACGCATCCAATGAAGGTCTGGGGGCTGTGCTTTATCAGCAGAAGGGAGATAAACTATGCGTTGTTGCTTATGGATCCAGAACACTCTCACCTTCAGAGAAAAATTGTCATCTCCATTCTGGAAAGCTTGAGTTTCTGGCGTTGAAGTGGGCAATCTGCGACAAATTTCGAGATTATCTCTACTATGCACCCACACTCACTGTGTACACGGACAATAACCCCCTTGCGTACGTCCTGAGTACGGCCAAACTCAATGCTGCCGGACATCACTGGGTGGGTGAATTGGCGGATTTCCACTTCACAATAAAGTACAGGCCAGGTAAGGCGAATGCTGATGCCGACACACTGTCGTGATATCCAGTTAAGCTGGAGGGATGGATACACAGAGGAGTACACTGAAACTTTGCCCCCAGACATGGTTTCCACCATATGGCAGGGGGACAAGGCTGTGGCTGAGGAGGATGTGCCATGGATGGCTGTGTTGCAACTCACCTCTGATGGTGAGGATTTTCTTCCGGTGACAGTCCCCGTTATCACTCCAAATGATATCAGAGCTGCTCATGGAGGGGATGCATCAATCTATGAGGTAATGACACTGCAGAGGAGGGGATGGAACCCCAACGACAAAGATAAAAGACAAATGGGACCAGAGGCAAGGAGACTAGTACACGAATGGAATACACTTAAACTGGACAAGGGAATTTTATACAGGCAGGCGGGGAAATGGAAACAGCTCGTTCTCCCTAGTAAACTGAAGTCGACTGTGCTCAAACACCTGCATGATGACATGGGTCATGTCGGAGCTGACAAGGTGATCAACCTTGCAAGGCAGAGGTTCTATTGGCCATTCATGCAGCACAAAATAGAAAACTACGTAATTCGCCAGTGTTCCTGCATTAAACAGAAATGACCCACCATTCTGGAAAAAGCACCCATGGGCAACATCACTACTAGTGCCCCATTTGAGCTTATTTCTATTGATTATCTCCATCTTGAGCCAAGTAAAGGAGGCTATGAGTGTATTCTAATCCTGGTAGACCACTTTACTCGTTTCGCACAAGCCTACCCGACTAAGAATAAGTCAGGCAAGGTTGCTGCTGAGAAAATCTTTAGTGATTTTATTCAACAGTTCTCTTATCCAGAGAGACTACATCATGAGTCGGGAGTTTGAAAACAGTCTATTCCAGCGGCTTCAACAGTTGTCTGGCATTGCGCATTCCCGAACCACCATCCGCAGAGCAACCCTGTAGAACGTCTGAATAGAACACAGATGCTACGCACTCTCCAAGAAGAAAGGAAAGCTGAGTGGAAAGACTATTTGCCTCATGTAGTTCATGCGTACAACTGTACACGACATGAGTCCACTGGCTATTCACTATTCTTCCTCCTCTATGGAAGGTCTCCCGGGTTGCCCATCGACTTAGTTGTTGGTCTGACAGCTGACGAAGAAGTAAAAAGCAGACAGGAATATGCACGTAAGTGGGCCTGTCGAATGCAAGATGCTTACAGAATTGCCTCCGAGAACAGTCAAAAGAGCTCTGAAAGAGGGAAGAATTAGTATGACTGTGGTGTTAAAGGCATTGCACTCCAGCCAGGAGATCGTGTACTTGTCAGGAACCTATCTGAGAGAGGTGGACCTGGCAAGCTCCGGGCTTACTGGGAGGAAAGAGTCCACAGGGTCATTGAAAGAGTGGGAGGTGGACCAGTGTACAAGGTTCAGGCAGAGAACGGAGACAAAACTACCTGTGTGTTGCACCGTAATCTCCTGCTGTCTGTCAATGAACTGCCAGTTAAACAGCCCCGTAGGGTGAAAAATAAACTGAAAACACAGCTAGACAGACAGGCTTATAGCAGGGAAGCAGTTGGGCAGGAGTCTGGATATTCAGATGAAGAGGAGGGATGTTCATACAATCTCCGATGGTTACCTGTGTATACAAGGAAGACAGTCAGTCATCAGGCGTCTCAACCTGAACCGCACAATTTCAGAGCTGTAGCATCAGAATTCCACCCCCAGGCACAAACTACGGAACCAAAGGATGGGCAGCAGCTAGAGGAAGCTTTTCCATTGGTCGTACCAGCATCATTACCAAAACCAACACCAGCTGACACCCTGCCTGCTGAGGGAAGACCGGAACAACCTGTAATGGATGATAATGAGGTGATGCAGGAGCGCCGGCGGAGTTGGTGGTATCGGACACCGAGTCACAAAGTGGAATGGAATCGCTGGCAAGAAGGTCTACTCGTACTCTAAGACCCAGAGAGATATTCACATATGAACACTTGGGTCATCCACCAGCCCTGGAGACCTGGGGCAAATGTCTTGTATACTTGCATGCCTTACCCCACGACTCATTATCTAGTGCGACCTGAACCCTATTACTACCCTACCCCGACAAAAACTAAATAAATATGACAACACAAAGACGGAGAGTCATTCATTCTTCAGCACTTGCTGTACCCTCTTTGTGACATGAAGCAGTTCTAATGAAAGAGAACAGGACCACAGCGTCCTTTTCAGCGGTGGATCGGTTTAGGTTAGGGGCGATAGTTTAGGGGTTAAGGGTTAAGGCAGTGGTCACCAAACTATGGCCCGCGGGCCGTATCCGTCCCGTCAGCACATTTGGCCCCCTGAACAATCCCAGAGATGCTATCAGATTTTTTTCAAATTAGGCCTCCAGAAAAAACATCATTTCACAAGTCAAACGTCGGTTTTTGATCCTTAGCTGTTCCTATTTTAATCAATGTAATCAATGCATGTTGTTTATGATCGTGATTGAACAATACAAACATGCCTGCTCACAATAGAACGCTAAAGGAGTCGGTCACAATGCGACGCGACAAAAGACAGTGACGTATGAGGAAGTGCAGGGGAGTCCGGTGGTACATTCAGGTGCGCTCAGTTTGGCGCTCAATTTGTTCCCGAACCCGTTTTCTCTTGTAAAACTTCCTGTCAAAGAGAGAACGGAATAATGGCAAAAATGTTAGGGAAGAGAAAAAATGATTCAGAATGCAGGGTATTTAACCTGCAGTGGACAAACGATTATTTTTTTTGTTCAATGCAAAGAAAAGGCAGTTTGTCTCATCTGTCAAGAGGCGGTGGCGGTATTGAAAGAATACAATCTTCACCGACACTATGAATCCCGTGACAAAGACGAGTACGATAGCTTGCAAGGCAAAATACGAGCAGACAACTCTCAAAGCTAAAAAGTGGACTCCTATTTCAGCAGAATACATTTGTACGCCAAGCTCAGCTAAACAAGGCATCCTTTCGGGCCAGCTTTCGGGTTGCTAAACTGATAGTAAGCAGCGGTAAGCCTTTCACGGAGGGAGAGTTTGTTAAGAAATGTATGGATGCTGTCACGGAGGAGGTGTGTCCCGAGAAGAAAGATGCATTTAATGTCGTAAGTCTGTCGGCGAGTACAATCACCAGACGCGGTGAAGAAATTGGGAGTAATGTATATGCCAAGCTGCAGCAGAAGTCGACAGCATTTGACTTTTTTTCATTAGCACTGGATGAGAGCATGGACGTGCAACACACTTCGCAACTGCTCATATTTATTTGTGGAGTTAGCACACACTTTGAGATATGGGAGGAGCTGGCAGCCCTCTAAAGTCTCAAAGGGACTACAACGGCAGAGGATATTTTTGACCAAATGTACCAAACCATGGAGAAGTTGGACCTGAGTTACAGAACTGTGATGTTCTGAAAGACGCATTCAAGCCCAACAGTCTCATTGACTTCTAAGCCGCCCTCCCAAATGACACATGCAAACATCAAAAAACACGCAATAAAAATGTCCACGATTTTTGGCAGCACGTATATCTGCGACAAAACCTTTTCTGGCATGAAACTGCTGAAAACTCCGATTATATCAAGATTCACAGATGAACATTTGCATCAGTGCTTGAGACTGGCTGTAACTAGAATGGAACCTGATATTCAACTTCTCACCAACCAGATGTGGGCCCACAGTTCACACTGATGAACATACATAGGTAAACTCACTTTTCTGACTTGAATGAGTCATTCTGAGCATGAACAAATATAATCATAATAAAATCTACTGGGATAAAATCCATCTTTACAGCCATACTTGTCGTGAAATGTATTGTGCTTTGTAGGTGCTGTATCACTTAGTTCACTTTCTCAACCTGCTTCCTTTGTGGTTTTCACAGGGAAGTTGATGAGAGAGAGCTGCAAGCAGGTCTACAAGCCCACTGGAACCTACAAAAGGATTATAAGGAAGTAACACAAGAACTTTAAGAGACTGCTCATATGTGTCAGAGAGATTCTGCTCTGACAACTGACCTGAACTTTTATCTGTTAAGATTGTGCATGGCACAACAGAAAGTTAATGTTCCATGGCTTTTTTTTTCTATGAAGAACACAGAGAGAGTTATTTAGTTGTTGTTTATTTCATAAATAGTGTTATTTATTTCCTGTTTTTCTATGAAGAACCCAGAGAGTTATTTAGTTATTATTTCTTTCATAAATAGTGTTATTTAGTTCCTGATTTTTTTCTGTGAAGAACTCAGAGAAGGTTATTCAGTTATTATTTATTTCATTAATAGTGTTATTTGTTTCCTGCCTTTTTTCTGTAAAGAACCTGGGAAGGGTTATTTGGTTATTTGTGGCTTTCTGGAAAACAATTTTTTAAGCTCCACTACGATCGTCACACTTTTTCTGTTACAAACTGACACCGGCCCCCCATCACAGAAGGAAAAAGTTATGTGGCCCTCACAGGAAAAGGTTTGGGGACTCCTGTTTTATGGGGACATAGGAACGGATTATTCTCATTTTAATGGTTTCTTATGGGAAATAAATATTTGGAAGACACACTTTTCGCCTTACGAAGATTAAATTCGCAAGAATATAATCCATCAAGCCATCAACTACCATCACAAAGGTCAATAAAACCACTTGATTATCCAGTACAGTTTATTTCTTTAATTACAATACCATAGCACATTTATTAGACATAAAATAAAGTATATTTTGTGTAGTTATTTCATAGAAAATTATGTTTTATGGGGACATGGGAATGGATTATTTTCATTTTAATGGTTTCTTATGGGAAATAAATGTTTGGAAGACCCACTTTCCGCCTTACACACACTTTCTGGGAACCAATTACGTTCGTAAACTGAGGTATCATTGTAGTATATTTTTTTCTTTTTGTGTGGTGTGCTGTCACATCCTCACAACGGCACCACACTGATGATGAAGAAGATGGAGATTAAAGGAAAAAGCATGAGCAGAAATGCTGTTTCCGCTGATGACGAGAATGACGAGGAAGCGTCACTCGTCAGCTCTGGGTGAGATATTTGGATGATTGGCCACCCGACGGCTCGCCTTCTTGTTTCTTCTTGTCCTCCTTTCCGATCTTCCTCTTTCCTCATGGCTGCTTTCCGCTGGGTCGGAGTGGATGTCATGTGTTGCTCTGTTGTTGTCAGAGAAACAACACCAGCATCCTCAGTCTCCTCTGTCGTCTCCTCCGTCTCCTCCTCTTCCTCACCTGACAGGAATTGAGGTTCGAAAGTCTTGTTATCAGGATGAAGATTGGGGGTCAATACAGATGCTCACCAATTTACGAACGAGATACGTTCCGGAGGGTCATCCGTAAGATCCGTATGCTTCAGTGCCATATTTTGTATGGAATGGACATTAAATTAACATTAAATTTGCCAGAGTATAATCTTGGCATACAAACTAGTTTTCGGGAAACACACAGAGCGCCACAATGGCTGGCGGACGAGTTTTCGGCGGAAGAACACCAAACCACACGGTCGAATTGCGCTACGGTGGGTGGCAGACTATTATTGATTATCGAGTGGAGTACTTTTGCAATTATGAGATTGAAAAATACCCTACCACAGGCTAGTATTCAGCCAAAGAGAACACAAAAGGAAATGACGTTCGGGCAGAAGAAGGAGAAGTGTGCGTTTGTGTGACTTAGCGTCCCAGTACCAGTACGCTAAGTCGACCATTGCTACGATCCTTAAGAACAAGGAAGTTATCAAGCGTGTGTTGTCTAAACCAGTGATTTTCACTATGCCGCAGCACACTAGTGTGCCGTGAGCGATCGTCAGGTGTGCCGTGAGAAACTATCCAATGCCTCTTTTTGAAATTTAAAATTTTACAAACATTTTTAATCATTTTCTGCCAATATTATGTCATTGTCCTCTGTCTGTGCTGAAAAGACTGGGAGGGTAATTTTATATTAGTCCGTGTGGGAACATGTCGATGACTGCCTCTTTCCTGCGAGATGGTTCGTGATGTGCCGCAAAAAAATTCCAACGCAAAAACATGTCCTCCTTCAAAAAAGGTTGAAAAACACTGGTCTAAGCAACGGTCTCAAGCAATAGAAGAGGTTGTAAAACTTCTGTAGATTTGAATGAACAGCTAGCAGGGGACTGTGTGAGATAGGGTCTTATCACGTAGAAAGCACGGCCACTTTACTCGCATATCATCAAGAGGCAACGACATCAACAACCATCACAAAGGTCGATTAAGGACTTGATTATACAGTAGAGTTTATTTCTTTCATTACGATACAATAGCACATTTATTATATATAAAATAAGGTCTATTTGTGTAATTTTAAGGCTTATTTAGTCTTCTTTTCCTTTCGGCTTTTCCCCTCAGGGGTCGCCACAGCGAATCAATGTGATCTATATATCACGGTTTTGTGCATCCTCTTCTCTCACACCAGCTACCTTCATGTCTTCTTTGACCACATCCATAAACCTCCTCTTCGGTCTTCCTCTCGGTCTCCTGCCTGGCAGTTCAAGGCTCAGCATCCTTTTCCCGATATAGTCACTCTCTCTCCTCTGGACATGTCCAAACCATCTCAGTCTGGCCTCTCTGACTTTCTCTCCAAAGCCTCTAATATGAGTTGTCCCTCTAATGTACTCATTCCTGATCCTATCCAACCTGGTCCTTCCCAAAGAAAACCTCTACATCCAGCTCTGCTTCCTGTCTTTTCTTCAGTGGCACTGTCTCCAGTCCAAACATCATGGCTGGTCTCACCACTGTTTTATACACTTTTCCTTTCATCCTAGCTGAAACCCTTCTATCACACATCACACCTGACATTTTTCTCTAGCCGCTCCAGCCTGCCTGGACATGCTTCTTCACCTCTTTTCCACACTCTCCATTGCTCTGGACAGTTGATACATGTCTTGCAGCACTCCTCTGAAATACTTTTCCGTCACTCCACACTTCCTCATGCAATGCCATAGCTCTTCTCTGGGCACCCTGTCATACGCTTTCTCCAGATCTACAAAGACACAATGCAATTCCTTCTGACCTTCTCTGTACCTCTCTGTCAGCATTTTTAAAGCAAACACTGCATCTGTTGTACTCTTTTTTGGCATGAAGCCATTCTGCTGCTCACAAATGTTCACTTCTGCTCCTAGTCTAGCTTCAATTACTCTTTCCCAGAGTTTCATTGTATGGCTCATCAACTTTATTCCTCTGTAGTTAGTACAACTCTACACATCTCCTTTGTTCTAAAAAATGGGCATGAGTACACTTTGTCTCCATTCTTCAGGCATCTGTTCACCTTAATCACCCGAACCTGCTGCAGGTCCTTACCATCTTTGTCTCTCTGTCTCGCCAGCCTGTAAAGATCAGTCTCGCCTCCCTTGCTGTCCAGCCGAGCATACAAGTCACCATAGGCGTCTAGTTTGGCCTTTGCCACCTTTACTTTAACCGTGCGCTGCATCTCCTTGTACTGCTGTCTACTCTCGTCCGTCCTCTCAATGTCCCACTTCTTCTTTGCTAACCTCTTTCTCTGTATCTCACCTGCACCTCCCCAATCCACCACCAAGTCTCCTTATCTACCTTTCTCCCACTCGATACACCAAGTACTTTCCGACCTGTGTCTCTGATTATGTTTGCTGTAGTTTGCCAGTCATCTGGAAGGACCTCTTGCCCACCCAGTGCTTGTCTTACCTCCTTCCTAAATGTCATGCAACACTCGTCCCTTTTCAACTTCCACCATTTTGTCCTCACTTCAGCCTTTGGTTTCTTCATCTTCCTCACTACCAGCGTCATCCTACACATCACCAACCTATGCTGTCTGGCTACACTCTCACCAACCACTACTTTGCAGTCACTGATTTCCTTTAGATGGCGCCGTTGACACAAAATGTAGTCTACCTGTTTACTTCTCCCTCCACTCTTATAGGTCTCTTCTGAAAGAAAGTATTCACAATAGCCATTTCCATTCTCTTAGCAAAGTCAACCACCATTTGTCCTTCAGCGTTCCTCATCTGGAGTCCAAACCTGCCCATTACCTCCTCATCATCTTTGTTTCCTGCGCCAACATGTCCAGTTAAGTCTCCACCAATTACAACCCTCTCACTTCTCAGGATGTCCTGTATGACTTCATCAAAGTCCAACCAAAATTTCTCCATCACATCCTACTTGTGGGGCATACCCACAAACAACATTGAACATCACACCTTCATTTTCTAGCTTCAAACTCATCATTCTATCTGATACTCTTTTTACTTCTAAGACATTCCTAACAAACTCCTCTTTTAAGATAACCCCAACTCCATTTCTCTTTCTGTCTTCACCATGATAGAACAAATTAAACCCTGACCCTAAGCTTCTAGCCTTGCTCCCTTTCCACCTGGTCTCCTGGACACACAGTATGTCTACCTTCCTTCTCTGCATCATGTCAACCAGCTCTGTACCTTTACCTGTCATTGTTCCTACATTCAAAGTTCCTACTCTTAGTTCTATACTCTTGGCATTCCATTTCTCTCTTTTCCTCCAGGCACACCTCCTCTCCTTCTTCGACCAACAGTAGTCCATTTTCCACTGGCACCCTGAAGGTCAACAGTACCAATGGCGGCCGTTGTTAACCCGGGCCTCGACCGATCCGGTATGCGATTCAGAGGTTTGATTCGTATATTTGTTTTGGCAATTTTTTTTACGTCGGATGCCCTTCCTGACACAACCCTCTGTATTTATCCAGGCTTGGGACCGGCACAATAAGACAATGGCTTGTGCCCCCTTGTGGCTACATTTTAAGGCATTTTCTACATTTAGTAGAAATTTATATTTTATAGGAACAAGGGAACAGATTCTTCTCATCTTTAATGATTTCTTATGGGAAATAAATATTCAGAAGACAAACTTTTGGCCTTACACACACTTTCTGGGAAACAATTAAGTTCGTAAGCTGAGGTATCACTGTATGTTTAACGCTCGTATACGTAACCTGTATTGGTTTGTACAGAAAAATAAACATTTCATAAAATACAGTAAAGTCTCGTTATATCGATATCGGATATATCGATAGTCCCGGTTATATCGATACTATTTCTATGCACGCACGGAGAAAATTACATGCAAACAGGGTCGGATATATCGATAGTCCCGGTCATATCGATATTTTTTCGGACTCCCTTGAATATCGATATAACGAGACTTTACTGTATATGCTCTATCAAGATATGTACAACTGGAGAGAATACTACGTTACGACAAAAATTTTCGTATGTGTTACAACTAGTTATATGCTCATCCTAAAAACATCCCATGTTATTTTATTTGTACTTATTCGTTTCGATTAGTCTATATATGTATGTAGTTTAGCTATTTGTATATGCTAGTTTAGTACACATGTACTTAGCTCAGTTAAAACCTTAAGCTATCATGTTTCAGTCTAATATAAATATTCATGATTGTATCTAGCAGATGATAGGTCCTTTCCAAAGCGACATCACTCCTGTTGTCTATCTCTGCTTGAGACGCACTCTCCCTCTTGCTCTTCTCTCTCTCTTTGACTGTCTTCCCTCTCCCGTCAAGAACATTCTCTAGCTGCCTGATAAATAAATATTCTTTTTATACATCACCTTGCTTCCTGCTGATTGAATATTTAGACCAGTGGTCACCAAACTACGGCCCGCGGGCCGTATCCGACCCGTCGGCACATTTGGCCCCTAAACAATACCAGAGATGCTATCAGATTTTATTCCTATTTGGCCTCCAGAAAAATACAAAATCATTTTACAAGTCATAGGTCGGTTTTCGATCATTATCTGTTCCTATTTTAATCAATGTAATCAATGTATGTTATAATCGTGATTAAACAATACAAACACGCCTGCTCACAATAGAACGCTAAGGGAGTCGGTCACAATGCGACGCGACACAAGAAAGTGACGCATGAGGAAGTGGAGGGGAGTCCGGTGGCACATTCAGGTGCGCTCAGTTTGTCGCTCTATTTCAGGGGTGCGATCTAACGGTCGATCGCAGAGGTAGTACTGGTCGATCGCAGCGTGACATTTGTCAGCCTATCAAACGTCCCGTCACTTGATTGACATACAGGGCAACCATTCAGATGACAACTGAATTTTTACCTTTAGGTCGCCGTGCATGCATAAACAACGGCGCTAAACGCAGCAAAATTTACAAGCTAGTCAGCGAATTGCCTCAGATTTTAAGCCCTTGCTAAAACATATGGTGATCAAAATGAGTGAGAAACCTGGATCAAGTAAGGGGGCAAAACATATTACTTTCATACGGAATGGGAAAATGTGGAGTGGCATTTTCGGACTGTTTATGGAAAATACGACATTGACTTCCCGCCGAAAAGCCAGCTGAGAAAGAGAACTGTGGATGAACTAAAATCCCAGTTGTCCGGACAGCAGTCATTTTTCACTCAACATACTTCAAAAGTGAAAGCCGCCACCGAAGCATCGTTCCCCGTGAGTCACGTCATCGTTAAAAATAAGTCCTTCCAAGAAGGAAGAATGGTAAAAGAAGCATTCGTTGAATCAGCTGACTCCTTGTTCAGAGAATTTAAAAAATAAGGCAGAGATATTATCTTCAATCAAAGCTCTGCAACTGTCAAGACATACAGTTCCACGGCGCTGTGAAGCCACGGCTGAGGATTTAACCCAGCAAATGTGGAAAGACATCTGAGATTGTGAGTGTTCTCACTGCTGAAGTCCAGGGCTCATGGACAGTTCTGTAACTTACTCACAAAGTACCCCAACATGAGGAAATGTGCTACCTCCTTGACTGCATTATTCGGCTCCACTTATTTATGTGAGTCAGCCTTTTCCTACATGAAGATCATGAAGTCCAAATACCGTTCCACCATGACTGATGAACATTTGGAAATGTGCTTGAGGCTGGCTGTCAGCAGCTACTGTACGGACTATGCCTCCCTGGCTGATTCAATTCAGTGCAAGTCATCAAAGTAAACTCAGGTAATTACAAAAAATGTTAATAGTTAGTTATTAATAATAACTTTAATTTCTAAGCGCCTTTCAAAACTCTCAAGTTATGTATATGTAGTTATTATGTGTGTTGTGCAATATTGGCTTATTCGGTTATGCAAGGTACATCAACATACATTGTACATACAAAGAATCCTTAAAACATTTGAAAATAATTATGTTTTGCATTTTTGTCGTGGGTAGATCATTTTGACTTGGTTGTTTTTCTAAGTAGCTCGTATGCTGAAAAAGTGTGAGCTCTATTTTGGTCCCAGACCCGTTTTCTCTTTAAACCTCCCTGTCAAAGAGTGAACGGAATAATGGCGAAAAGGTTAGGTAAGAGAAAAATTGATTCAGAATGCAGTGTATTTAACCTGCAGTGCAGTACAAAAGGATTGTCAGGAAGGAACACAAGAACTTTAAGAAACTGCTTATATGTGTCAGAGAGATTCTGCTCTGACAACTGAGCTAAACTTTTATCTGTTAAGATTTTGCATGGCACAACAGAAAGTTAATGTTCCATGGCTTTTTTCAATGAAGAACCCAGAGAGTTATTTAGTTATTATTTATTTCATAAATAGTGTTATTTATTTCCTGATTTATTTTCTGTGAATAACTCAGAAAAGGTTATTTAGTTATTATTTATTTCATTAATAGTGTTATTATTTGTTTCCTGACTTTTTTCTGTAAAGAACCTGGAAAGTGGTTTTGGTTATGTGTGGCTTTCTGGAAAACTATTTTTTTTAAGCTCCCCTACGATCGTCACACTTTTTCTGTTACAAACTGACACCGGAAAAGTTATGTGGCCCTCACAGGAAAAAGTTTGGGGACCCCTGATTTAGACCAACACAAATCTCACCTAACAGTGGAGCAGAAACCTGCCTGTCAGACGCAGTCTGGAGAAGAAAGAGGGGGGGATTTTTTCCCCGCATATATATATATATATATATATATATATATATATATATATATATATATATATATATATATATATATATATATATATATATATATATATATATATATATGATTGGATTGGATTGGATTGGATTGGATTTGCCTTTATTAGTCTCACAGTGGAGAAATTTACATTTCACAGCAGCAAAGTGATGAAAGGAATGAAAGTAGAAAAAAGAAATACATGAGCTGCTGGAAAGGCAGCCACTCTCGTGGCGCCGTCTTGAAGTCAAAAGAACAACAACAAAAACTAAATAAATAATATGACAACACAAAGACAACATGACAAAACAAAGACACAGAGAGTCATTCATTCTTATATATATATATATATATATATATATATATATATATATATATATATATATATATATATATATATATATATATATATATATATATATATATATATATATATATATATATATATATTTTCCCCGCATATATATATATATATATATATATATTTTCCCCGCATATATATATATATATATATATATATATATATATATATATATATATATATATATATATATATATATATATATATATATGATTGGATTGGATTGGATTTGCCTTTATTAGTCTCACAGTGGAGATTTGTCAGGATTGTCAGGAAGGAACACAAGAACTTATATATATATATATATATATATATATATATATATATATATATATATATATATATATATATATATATATATATATATATATATATATATATATATATATAATAGATTTAAGCAGGGCGGCCCGGTAGTCCCAGCGGCTTCACAGTGCAGAGGTCGCCGGTTCGTGTCCCGGTCCGGCCTCCCTGTGTGGAGTTTGCATGTTCTCCCAGGGAACCGCGTGGGTTTTTCTCCGGGTCCTCCGGTTTCCTCCCTCACTCCACTCATGGCAGGCAGATTGACCACTCCAAATTGTCCCTAGGTGTGAATGTGAGAGTGACTGTTGTACGTATTTGTGTGCCCTGCGATTGGCTGGCAACCAATTCAGGGTGTCCCCCGCCTTGTGCCCGAAGACAGCAGAGATAGGCTCCAGCACCCCCCGCGGCCCTAATGAGGAATAAGCGGAACGGAAAATGGATGGATGGATAGATTTAAGCATACGATAGATTGATTGAAATATGCATAAAGATTTCCTGGCCAGAATTTTTTTTTTGTCCAACTGATTGAAAATTCTCAGAGACACCTGTGACTGTTTATAATAAGTTAAGTTCAAGGAGGAACTCGAGTTCTAATTGTCATGGAGGACGAATAGTTATTCCGGGGAGCCTTTGATTTTTTTTGAATCAAGGAGCTAGAGAGTTGGTTTGCATTGCATTGCATTCAGCCCAAGACTGATTAGGATATGATTTCTAATTAGCATAAAAAAGCAGCCGCAGCTGTGGATTAGTCAAAGCGAAGAATGTATTTTTTTTTATTCTTCTCTTGTATGCTCATAAAACAGACAAATAAGTCTGATAACTAGCCTCAGGCAGACAAAGGGCAGAACAGGAGGGGGTTGATTTTTACGACTAGCCAAAAGAGCAGGGGGCCTGGGTCACTGGACCTCTTGGAGCTTGAGCTGCGCGTGCGCCTGTGTGTGTGTGTGTGTGCATGTATGTGTGTGTATGCGTGTACATGTGTGTGAGTGTGTTTCTGCCTGCCCAGCAGCTTGGAGGAGCAATAAATCAGGTGGGGGCTGCCTTACAATACTGAATATATGATTACAAAATTTCCTGACACTGAGATTTATTGTGAAAGGTCGATGCAAAATTATGGATTGCGCTCTGAATGTTGAATCTTTGAAGGAAACCTGGCTACGCTTAAAAATTAAAGGATCATTTGCAGATGGCAGATCTGTGGAAAAAAATTCGAGCAGAACTTTCTGCTTGCGAGAAATGGTTAGAAAAAAATGAGAAAGCTATGATTGCAGCTATGTCTTCAAAGATGGACGCTGAGGATGAGACTCCTCCGCTTGCAAAGACAAAGAAGTACCACGTGGCCTTGCAATCGGGGGCAGGTTGTGCTGTGGGGACATTGAGCCTGGGGGTCAGGGGTTAGAGGGGGATTTATGCACAGATCCCTTCTCCCCTTGCGGCTTCTCTCTCTACTCCCCCTTCCCTCCACCCTTCGCAGCTTGTCGTGGAAGATCAGATGTGCTTTTCCAAAAGGAGAAAAGTGGAGCACTCATGTCTCCTGCTGGGGGGAATCAGTCATTACCCCAAAATTCTTTTCACAGGACTTTTCACAGGACTTTTCACTGACTTTAAACATCCTGAGACTTCTCAAATTCTTTTGTACGTTGACGACATCTTATATTGCCTCACCGACTGAAGACAAAAACAAGACTGTATCAATCGCTTTGTTCCAATATCTAGAGAGTACGGGTAACAAAGCGTCTTTGGAAAAGTTACAGTTTTGCCAAAAAGAAGTTGTATTCCTAGGACATCTTTTGTCAGGGCAGGGACGAGGACTAACGACAAAAAGGAAACAGGCAATTTTGCAGGTCCCTAGGCCAAAGACAAAGAAACAGATTATGACATTTCTAGGACTATGCAATTACTGCAGGACTTGGATTCCGCATTATGCACAAATCACCCAACCCTTATTGAAACTCATATACCAACACAAAATGTCACTGAAAGACTCTATTCAGTGGACTGAAGAAGGCGACAAAGCCTTCACAGAATTGAAAGATCTGATAGCTAACACAAGAGTTTTGGCTCTCCCTGACTATGACAAACCTTTTATCAAACAGTCGACTGCAAAGACAAATACATGACTTCTGTCCTACTACAAAAAACATGGAGAAAAACTGAGACCAGTTGCATTTTATTATAAAAGATATGATCCGGTAGCTGCAGCGCTTCCAGCGTGTGTTAGAGCGGGGTGTGCTGCAGCGTTACCAGTTCAGTCGTCAGCTGAACATGTACTTTTTAATTCCACAACTCTGATGGTCCCACATTCAGTTGACTTACTGATTACAGGGACGAAAATGACTTTCTTGTCACCAGCACGACACCTGTCTGTCATGACACCCTGCTGGAACAACCACACAGTTGAGAGGTGCAAGAGCATTAACCCGTCGACACTTGTACCTGTTGACGGAGAACCACATTCATGCGTTGACAGAATAAACGAGAACTGCAAGCCACGACCGGACTTGAAAGACACAGCAGTATCCACCTGTACGTTGACGGCTCTGCATCTAAGTCGGATGCAGGGGGTAACCGGGTGGGTTATGCCGTTGTGACAGACATCAAAACTATAGCTGACGGTTCATTACCAACCACTTATTCAGCACAAGCGGCAGAAATTGTTGCATTGACTGAAGCATGCAAATGGGAAAAAGGAGAGACAGTGACAATATTTACAGACAGCCAATATGCGTTTTCCACACTTTACTGCTTTGCAGCGCAATGGCAGCGTAGAGGGATGACTACATCGACAGGGAAGCCGGTTGAACATGCTGATTCATTAAGAGGGTTGTTCCTTCCAGAGAACGTGGCTGTATGCAAATGTGCAGCCCACACGAAGGCTAAAGACAGGATTAGTTTAGGCAACGCTAGAGCAGATGCCGCCGAAAAGAAGGCTGCTCTTACCACTCTCAATCATATGAGTTTAGAGTCGCATGAACTGATACCCACATAAGTTTTAAAAGATATGCAAGCGTTCGCCACGAAATCTGAAAAAGATCTGTGGTTGGCCGATGGTGCTAAACTTGTTGACGGGCTGTATAAAATCGACGATAAGCCATGTTAACCGAGAAACATGTTCCCTATGGTTGCTCGTTTAAGTCATGGTAGGTTACATGTATCAACACGTGGGATGGTGTTTATAGCAGGAAAGACATTCCATTTAGGCAAAGGTTTCAACTTATATGCAAAACCTTTTGTTGAAGTTGTTTAATATGCTGTAAACACAACCCACAAAGTAACATACGACCAAAAAGAGGAAAAATTCCACAGGGGTCACACCCCTTTGAAGTGATCCATATGAATTTCATCGAACTAAGCACAAGTGTTTCTTATAAATATTGTTTAGTGCTAATTGATTCGTTTACCAAATGGGTAGAGATTGTGCCTTCCAAAAACTCTGATGCATTAACAGTAGCGAAAGCATTATGCAAACATTATTCCAGAACACGTTATACCGAGAATAATTTGGAGTGATAATGGGCCGCATTTCGTTAACGATGTAATTACCCAAATTTCCAAGCACTTAGGTATTACACTAAAAAAACCACTGCGCATATGGACGCACAGGAATAGTTGAACGAACGAATGAGACAATTAAAAATAGACTCAGAAAAACTATGGAAACAACAGGAAAACCATGACCGGAATGTCTGTTTTTGGTGAAATTATATATGAGAATAACACCCACTAATAACGGCTTAACACCATTCGAAATATTGCATGGCAGACCAATGGTCTGCCATGCAATATTTCTGTCTGAGACCATTCATCTTCCCATTGTGGGAAGGTGAGCTCTGGGAAGAAAATGAATCAGATACAGGTACAGGAGTACATTCCACATATGTACTGCCGCAGTCCTCTTTGCTCACTTCACAGGAGAGGATAAGACCAAGAGACGAGGTCCTGATCAAGACGATCAAGAGAAAGACGTGGTCGGCGCCGAAGTGGTGAATTTTCAGTGGCAGCTCATTCCAGAGAAACGGAAAAGTCTCCATCCTCTCGGACCCTCCGATTAGTTCTTGGTACTTCTAGGTGTCAGGAAGGTCTGTATGGATGGATGAGCTTGGAGAGGCCATTTCAAGATTTGAAGACAAACAAGAAGATCTTGAAAAGAACGGTAAAATGTATCAGGAGCCAGTGAAGGGTTGCCAGAGTAGGAGTTACAGAATGTGCTCCCTCTTACGAGTACACGTCAAAAGGTGTGTAGGGGTGGATGAGCTTGAGGAGGTAAGGAGGAGTGAGGCCATTTAAAGATTTGAAAACAAATTAGGACCTTGACAAGAACTCTAAAATGTATCAGAACTCCTGATACATTTTAGAGTTTCATAGTAAATATTACTATTTCAGATTCAGGAGCCAGTGAAGGGTTGACAGAGTAGGAGTTATGCTATGTGCTCCCTCTGACGAGTACCATTCAAAAGGTGTGTAGAGGTGGATGAGCTCCAAGAGGTAAGGAGGAGCCAGGCCATTTCAAGATTTAAATACAAATAAGATCTAGAAAAGAACTCTAAAATGTATAGCAGGCACCAAGTCATTAGTTGCCATGACAACAAAAGCATCATTTATTTGGGCTTATCAAAGTCAAAGCCAGCTTTATTGTCAAATATTGTAATATGCATGACATACAGCACATATGAAACGACTGTCCACGCGTGCAAGGCACTTAAATTGTGGTTAAAAAAGATAGACAATTGACAACAGACAATACATGTAATATGTGAATGTAAAGTGAGCTAGTGTTGTATGTAAAGTGACATAGTGTAGTAATGCAAAAACAAAAAAAGGTTGAAGTTAGGTCTTGCAGAAAAAATAGAGTTCAGGATGATAGTACAGCATGTAGCGTGTACTCAGAGTTGGGTGAATGTGGCAGTGGGAAGGGGCAGGGGGGGCAGGGCTGGGAGGGAGTTGAGTCTCCTGACAGCTTTTGGTAGAAACTGTCCTTTTGTAAAGGTGATTAATGTTTCTATGTGAACCTTCATGTCTGTTTTGTTTTCTACAATATCCTCCTCAATACTTCATTTGGAATATTTTGTCATGGATCAGTACCGATTCCTTGTTTCGATGTGCGAAGGGAAACCGCAAGAGACAAAACGAGAGAAATTGCGTGAGAGAACGACAGTCTATTCAACGTTATTACGATTTGGCTACTTTTGGTTTACATAGAGATTTTGGAAATTGTCCATTTTTATATTCAAAATTATTTACGATTTTGACTATTATGATTATTACAGTGAGACCTCATCTTATGAACTTAATTGGTTCCTAGAAAGTGTGTCCAGTGAAAAGTGTGTATTCCAAACATTAATTTCACATAAGAAACCATTAAAATGAGAATAATCCGTTTCCAGATCCCCATAAAACATCATTTTCTATGAAATAAGCATTAAAACTACACAAAATATACCTTAATTTATGTATAATAAATACAGTGTTTGAAATAATGTCTGCCCGGACGCCCAGGGCATACAACTTTTACATCAGCCGTACAACTTTCAAAACGTCTCGACCCAGGTGGCCGACAACTTCTTCAATATTTTTTTTTCAAATCAAACGTTTGTTTTATTCAATAAAACAAAAGCTACAAGCAAACCGCTACAAGCAAACCGCTACAAGCAAACCACTACAAGCCACATGGACTCCTCTTTCTGAGCGGCTTTCAAAACTGTCAAGTACACTTTACAGTCATGGTGTAGTCCGAAGCACAAAACAGGCTTCTGATTGGCTGCCGTGCTGAGTATGCAAAAACGAGCGTTCGTTTGGCAATTTGTATACTCGGCACGGCAGCCAATCAGAAGCCTGTTTCGTGCTTCGGACTATACCGTGACTGTAAAGTGTACTTGAGAGTCTTGAAAGCCGCTTAGAAAGAGGATTGCACGTGGCTTTGAGCAGACAATGCAACAATTGCATTGTGCACCATGACGATAAACAACAACTGCAACAAAATCTTCAGCAAGGGAGCATTTTCGGTAGGTACTTCCTTAATTAAAAAAAATCTGTTATACTTCACAACAATGTTTTTTTTTTTGCAATTAGTCGTCTTATTCTGTTTCAAGTTGTGAAAAACGGGGCAGGCAACTTTATGGCCGGGCAGGCAACTTTTCAGGGTTGTCTGCCCGGGTGTCCGCTAACTTTTTGTCATGACTTTCAGACACTGTTAAATGTGCTATTGTATTGTAATGAAATAAATAAAATGTACTATATAATAAAACTCTTTTTTATTTGAGTTACTTGCGGGTATTATTATTATTATTATTATTATTATTATTATTATTATCACAAGGTGCACACAGTACGTTATTCATTTACTCATTTATTGTATGTCTTGTTGACCATATTGTAGTCATGTCGATTGTTGTTTTAAATGTAGTATTTTAGTTTTTTTGGACATCAATTATGAGGCGTCACCAATGACCAGGGATAGTTACAGAGCCAGTGAAGCAATGCCAGAGTAGGAGTTGCATGCTCCCTCTTACAAGTAGCAGTCAAGAGGCCAGCAGCAGCATTCTGGACCAGCTAGAGACGCAAATTTCCCCATTGTGGGACTATTAAAGGCTTTCTGATTCTGATTGGCTGACTCCAAAGTCAAGCGCTTGACAGTCATGGAGTCGAAATGTGACTACAAAGGTACGAAGGACTGCTTCAAGGTGTTCATGAGAAAGGTGAGGGTCAGAGTCAGACGGGGGTTCTTACTAGTTCTGCTGGTTCTGGTGGTGACATCTCCTTCGTGGCATGACTCCACCTTTGTGGGAGGAAGAAGAAACATAGGCTGTTCCTCTTCTTCCTCCTCTCCACCCTCACCCTCGTTGTCGTCCATGTCGGGAACTACAAAGCAGCCACCAAATTAACATGTTATTGGCTTTCACTGTCATTTTGTTTTCAGTGACGAAAGATGACATCGCTGACACATTTCACCAAGCAAGTTTCCAACATCATCAGATAAATATTACAGAAATAAAAATATATTATCATTATAAATACAGTGATACCTCGGCTTACGAACGCTTTAGCTCACGAACTTTTTGCATTATAAACATTAAATTCGCAAGCATATAGTCTTGGCAGACAAACTAGTTTTCAGCAGACGAATAAAACCACACGGAGCGCCACAGTGGCTGGCAGACTAGTTTTTGGCGGATGGACACCAAACCAATTGGTCCAATTGGCTAGCGGACTAGTTTTCCATTCCACATTCCTTTGAGTGCAGACATGGTTTATTATCGAGTGGAGTATTTTTGCTATTATGAGACTGAAAAAGACCCCACAAAAAAAAAAAACACCAAGGAGGTATGCGTTTGTATTGGATTGGATTTGATTTGCCTTTATTAGTCTCGCAGTTTGTGTGACTTAGCGTCCCAGTACCAGGACGCTAAGTCGACCATTGCCACGTGTGTCTAAGGGTGTTTCTGTGTGGTCTAAGCAACGGTCTCAGGCAATAGAGGAGGTTGAAAAACTTCTGTTGATTTGGATGAACGAAAAGCAGTTAGCAGGGTACAGTGTGAGTGAGGTTATTATCGCCCAGAAAGCACGGCAACTTCACAAGAATATCATCAAGAGGCAAGGACATCAACGACCATCACAAAGGTGATTATATACAGGCCAGCGTATTTCTTGAATTACAATACAATAGCACATTTATTATACAAAAAATAAGGTATATTTTGTGTGGTTTTAAGGCTTATTTAGCAGAAAATTGTGTTTTATGGGGAGCTGGGAACGGATTATTCTCATTTTTAATGGTTTCCCATGGGCAATTAATGTTTGGAAGAAACACATTTTGCCGTACACACACTTTCTGGGAAACAATTAAGTTCGTAAACTGAGGTATCACTGTATGAAGTAACCGTGTCTTTTTGAAATGCTACACATAATGGTCAAATACTGTAATATTGAATTTACCACAGTTAAAAATGTGCTACCGTAGGCACCATAATCTGCTTTCTAATCAGATAATGATAATAATCAGATATCAGATAATCAGATCAGATAATCAGATAATAGTGTGTAATGCCGTGGCATTATTCATTGTGCAATATAATCCAATCAAGTTGTACTTAACCTATTCACTGCCATTCCCGAATTTATTCAGTAATTAAAAGTATGACGTGGAACGCCGATCCCTGTTCAGGTTTTGTTTTTCCTTGCGAGGGTCCCGATAAACCGCTGGTCAAGCCTCTGGCAATGTTTTTCCCTTCCACAAGAAGGCAGCATTTGTCTGCATCTGTACAGCTTCACTTATTTATTTCAAGCTCATATAACTCCAGTCCCATATCATTTCAGAATTAACCCTTTTTTTCTTCTGTGTAAGATCTGAGTGGTACAGGGGTGGTCCATCGATGAAAAGGTTTCTTCAGCCGTCATCTGTACTTCTTTCAAGACGTTTCGCTTCTCATCCGAGAAGCTTCGTCAGCGAACTAAAATTCGCTGGTAGTTCTGGCCCAATATAAATATCTCTACTGTCCAGAGGCGGCGGTGCCAGACCTCCGCTTTGATAGGTCCCTGCTCTAAGGTTGGCGGGAGAAGAGGACTATTCCCTGAGGCTACACTGATTACTTCTTTTGTCCTGACTGCTTATGGTCTATGAGTGGCCCTGATTGTCCCATTCGCCCTGGTATCATCAGCATGATTAAGCCTACATGGTAACGATCTAAGAAGTCTGTTGTAAGCACGATTCAAATTAAACCTCACACCACCACCATGGCGATTGAGTGAAGGTATATATATATATATATATATATATATATATATATATATATATATATATATATATATATATATATATATATATATATATATATACAGTAAAGTCTCGTTATATCGATATCGGATATATCGATAGTCCCGGTTATATCGATAATTTTTCGGACTCCCTTGAATATCGATATAACGAGATTTATATATATATATATATATATATATATATATATATATACAGTAAAGTCTCGTTATATCGATATCGGATATATCGATAGTCCCGGTTATATCGATACTATTTCTATGCACGCACGGAGAAAATTACATGCAAACACAGGGTCGGATATATCGATAGTCCCGGTTATATCGATATTTTTTCGGACTCCCTTGAATATCGATATAACGAGACTTTACTGTATATATATATATATATATATATATATATATATATATATATATATATATATATATATATATATATATATATATATATATATATATAAATCTCTCTCTCTCTCTCCTCGTCTCACCCACCATGGGTGGTGTCTGTCCCCATTTCAGCTCGGGTCCTCTACCAGAGGCCAGGAAGCTTGAGGGTTCTGCGCAGTATCCGTGCTGTTCCCAGCACTGCGCTTTTCTGGACCGAGATATCCGATGTTGTTCCCGGGATCTGTTGCAACCACTCGTCGAGTTTGGGGGTCACTGCCCCAAGTGCTCCGACCACCACAGGCACGACTGTCACCTTTACCTTCCAGGCTCTCTCCAGCTCCTCTCTGAGCCCTTGGTATTTCTCGATTTTCTCATGTTCCTTCTTTCATCACTCGGGACCGCTACATCCACAACAACGGCTTTCCTTTCCCCTTTATCTATGACCACGATATCTGGTTGGTTGGCCATTACCATCTTGTCAGTCTGTATCTGGAAGTCCCACAGGATTTTTGCTCGGTCATTCTCCACCACCTTGGGAGGTGTTTCCCATTTTGACCTTGGGGTTTCCAGTCCATACTCCGCACAGATGTTTCGGTAGACTATGCCAGCCACCTGGTTATGGCGCTCCATGTAGGCTTTCCCTGCCAGCATCTTACACCCTGCAGTTACGTGTTGGATTGTCTCAGGTGCCTCTTTGCACAACCTACACCTTGGGTCTTGTCTGGTGTGGTATATCCCTGCCTCTATGGCTTTGGTGTTCAGGGCCTGCTCTTGGGCAGCCAGGAAGAGTGCCTCTGTGCTGTCCTTTAGGCCAGCCCTCTCTAGCCACTGATAGGACTTCTTGAGATCAGCCACTTCTGCTATGGTTCGGTGGTACATCCCGTGTAGGGGCTATTCCTCCCATGATTGTCCCTCTTCCAGCACCTCATCCTCTGTTCCCCATTGACTGAGACATTCTCTGAGTACATCATCCGTTGGAGCCTTCTCTTTGATGTATTCATGGAGCTTGGATGTTTCATCCTGGACAGTGGCTCTCACACTCACTAGTCCTTCCTTACGGCTTGTGTACAGTCTCAGGGTGCTGGACTTGGGATGGAACCCTCCGTGCATGGTGAGGAGTTTTGCACGGATATATATATATATATATATATATATATATATATATATATATATATATATATATATATATATATATATATATATATATATATATATATATATATCATCTGATTTTCCGTACCGCTTATTCCTCATTAGGGTCGCGGGGGTTGCTGGAGCCTATCTCAGCTGTCTTCGGGCACGAGGCGGGGGACACCCTGAATTGGTTGCCAGCCAATCGCAGATTGGATTGGATTGGATTGGATTGGATTGGATTTGCCTTTATTAGTCTCACAGTGGAGAAATGTACATTTCACAGCAGCAAAGTGATGAAAGGAATGAAAGTAGAAAAACAAAATACATGAGCTATATATACAGTAAAGTCTCGTTATATCGATATTCAAGGGAGTCCGAAACAATATCGATATAACCGGGACTATCGATATATCCGACCCTGTTTGCATGTAATTTTCTCCGTGCGTGCATAGAAATAGTATCGATATAACCGGGACTATCGATATATCCGATATCGATATAACGAGACTTTACTGTATATATATATATATATATATACAGTCAGACCTCAACTTACGACCTTAATTGGTTCCCAGACAGAGTGTGTAAGGCGAAAAGTGTGTATCTCCCAAAAAAATTCCCATAGGATACCATTAAAATGGGAATAATCAGTTCCCGGGTTTCCATAAAATATACATTTCAACTAAATAAGCCTTAAAACTACACACAACATACCTTATTCTATGTATAATAAATGTGCTTTTGTATTGTAATGAAAGAAATACACTGCATTGTATCATAAAGTCACTTTATTTACATTCGTGATGGTCATTGATGGCTTGATGGAATGGCGTTGGAGGTCGAAGGTCAAAGGTAATTGCTGTTTGGAAAGAGAGGCACATTACATGTGGACTGTAATTAAAGAAATAAACCATGCTGTAAAATAAAGTTTTATTTACCTTTTTGATAGTCGTTGATGGCTTATGGAAGGAGAGTCACCTTCCGTAAGGACTGTTGGTAATTTAACCTCTGGAGTGGCTTCTCTTCTTTTTTCTTTGGAGACTCATCATTTTTTTCTGATTGAAAACCTCTTTTTCAATTATCTCCTTCTCAGCGACGGTGATTTTATTTTGTGTCTTCTTGGGCTGAACATGAGCCTGTGGTGGTTTTTTTCGGTCCCATCATAGTAAAATTATTAGCAAAAAAGCTCCAAGTAGGCGACCGACGTGTGCATTCAATGAGAGCGGGTGTGGAAAGTAGCGCCGACTGGAACGCTGTTCGGTCGTGTGCTTCCGCCGAAGATCACTCCGCCAGATCCGAAGGTCGTGTAGTTTGGTGTTCTTCCGCCGAAGATTACTCCACCAGCCGTGGTGGGTGTGTATTATGAAAATAGTGCTTATTATAAGATTGAAGTTCATAAATTTGACATTCGTAAGACGAAAAGTTCGTAAGATAAGGTGTTTGTAAGTTGAGGTCTCACTGTATAGGGCCAGAGCTACCAGCAAATTTGGGTTTGCTGAGGAAGCTTCTCGGACGAGAAGCAAAAGGTCACCTTGAAAGAGATCCAGCAGACGGCTGAAGAAACATTTTCATCTCTTTTTTTCTGTTCAAAGAAGTGAGTCTAAGGTTTCTTACGCTGCATTAAATGTCGTCCTAAAACTCAATATTCTGTGGGTCCTGGAATTCGAGTGACAATGACAAAAACCCTGACACTGGAGTGGAAACTTTTTTTGCACATTGTCTGCCAGTCAATGTGTCTGCCAGTCAATGTGTTCATGTGGTCAGATAATGAAAGGAACATGTATCAGGAAATGTGTGAGTTGAATTCTGGATACGTCTACAAAGTCTGCGTGCGTGTGTTAGCAGTTAGCAACACTTGGTCTTGTCATACCACAGAGGTTATTTTCACATTTTTGAAGTTTTTCTGGACATCGGGAGCAAGAGTCTCCTTCCACATAAGGCCGCTCGTCTTCAAAGTTTCCTCTGCGCACACACACACACACACACACACACACACACACACACACACACACACACACACACACACACACACACACACACACACACACACACACACACACACACACACGCAAATCAGTGGCAGTGCTATACAAACAGCGTTCTTCACTCACTTGACTTGAATATTTCGTGTTAGTTCCCATTAGCGTCTTCTTCTTCTTTTCCTTTCAGCTTTTCCCTTCAAGGGGTCGCCACAGCAAATCAGTGTCCTCCATCTTTAGCGTCTAAATAACTCAAATAGATAGAAAGCGAGCCAGCTAGCTAATACATAACTAACAGCTAGCTAGCTAGATAAATAGCTAATAGATAGCAAATAGATAGCTAGTTAGGTAGCATGCTAAATAGCTAGTTAGCAAATAGATATCAAAGAGATATGTAGCAAGGTATCCAGCTATATAGCTGGCCAGATTAGCAAACTAATAAATAACCAATAAATAACTAATAATAATAATAATAATAATAATAATAATAATAATAATAATACATTTAAGTTCTGAGCGCCTTTCAAAACTCTCTAGGATACTTTTACAGTAATAGATAGTCAGCTACAGAGCTAGCCAGCTACCTAATAGATAGGCAGCTAGGTAGCCAGCTAGATAGCCAGCCAGATCACCATTATTAGCAATCGTCTTAGCGAGAGTAATGTTGAAAAAGTAATTTGGTGCTGTTTATAGCATTAGCATTAGCTGGAGGAATCTAGAGAAGTTAGCACTGACGCTGGGTAGTAGTTGCACACCAGGAAAGAGATCTTCTCCCATGCCAGGCCCTCCATGTTGTCACACAGGTGGGCGGCACAGCCCACCCTGTGAGTATCGGACCACACCATCTGCAAAATCAACGCAAAGTCGCACAGTTCCATACTCACACTGTCCAACAATGCGGCAACACAAGTCAATGTGAAAACTACAAAAACTACATAACAAATAACATGACAACACAGAGACACAGAGAGTCATTCATTCTTAAGCACTTTCTGTACCCTCTTTGTTACACAAGGCAGTTCCAGGTGAAAGAGGAGAGGATCAAAGCATCTCTTCACCAGTGGATATGGGACATCATGGTGGAATGTGCACGTCGACCACAAGTTAAATGTTGAAAACAAACACGCAGCTGTAGCATCCATTGACGAAGAGAGATTGTCTCACATCTCCTGTCCCACATAAATCCGCTTCAATTCCAAGTCGTATATGAGTGTGTGCGTGCGTTTGTATACTGACCTATGTGTAGTGGTCCTCACTCCTTATCTGGAGTTACCCGGACCTCACAAAGTCATTCTGTTGGGGTAATTCGCCATACAAACATCTCTAAACATCGCTCTGTAATCTTTGTTTACATTTGGACATCTTGATACGTCATATCTTGCCTTTCTTTACATGGTGTCGCATTTACATTACGTCACATCCTATCGCATCATACACTGTGCGCCGCATAAATACTCCCCGCAGTCTCTCTCTCTCTCTCTCTCTCTCTCTCTCTCTCTCTCTCTCTCTCTCTCTCTCTCGCCATGCTTCCTCCTTCGCCGACCCCGCGATGTCTCCACTCTCTTCAAGATTAAACTAACTTTCTGTTCTACACTTGGCTCCCTGATGATGAAACCATCCTCTTCCATCAACACCCGTAGCAATGAACCAGAAAGAACAACAATTAGCAGTTAATCCAACATTTGGTGGCGAAAAAACTCCGGGTCCTAGCTGATGGCTTCGGGAGGGGGGTGGTGTGGGCCCTGTGTTTTTTGAGCGTGTTCGAGTGGGCAGCCCCTCCCTTCTGGTGTGCGTCTCTCAGGAATGCTTCACGGGTGAGTGCCGCTAGCATGCAGCTATGTTGAGTGAATGTATTGTGGGATTCTTTCGGCCAAAAGTAATTCTGTTTACGGTTAATCTGCGTAACTCAGGCTTGTAATCCGAATTTCGATCGGGTCAAGGCGGAGCATCCTCATTCGAGCCTATGTACGAAGTGTTCGTACGTGACTGATTAACACCATTTCGGGTCGAGATAGTGTCTGCTTCCTCGCCTCCGGCAGCCGTATTGTTAGACCGGGAAAGTTCCAGAAGGGGATTCTTCAGAAGGGATGAGGTTCTGGAAATTCGAGTGCGAGGACTGGGAAAAAAACATTGAAAAATTGGAAAATTTATTAATTTTGACCCAGGGGATTATGTGCTCCTTTTTTGTTTAATTACAGCTGCAATAGATCGTGGATTACCGTAACATTAATGCATTCACCAACATGAGCGCGTGGTCAGCTTTGCTAGCGATGCAGTGCCACGGGGTTTCTAGGGGACAGAGGGTGGTCGACTGAGGGGCGTTTGGGGGAGCCATCTTTGTGTGTGTCTTTTTGTCTCCCCTTTCGTGTTCTTTGTCTGTCGTCTTTTTATGTTGCATTGTGTGCTTTCGTGTATTGTTGTTTATGTACGCGTTCGATAAGACAAAGGGGGTGGTCTGCCAGCAGAGAAAGCGGACAGCCCACTCCTTCCTCCTCTCTTCTCTGCCCGTAAGAGGGGGGTGGGGGTGAATTCACAGCCGCATTCTGAGATCGGAAAATTGATTCATTCGCGAATAGGTTAATTACATAAAATAGTCAGTGAATTAGGCTAAATTTGGAAATGGAACATTTATCTTGAATTGGATGGAAATTGGCAAGGTAAATGTAACTAAATTCGCTGGTGATTAATTACTTAAAAGAGATTCACCAGTTGGTATCATTGGACTTTTCACAAGGAGAAGTTCATGGATTTATTGAAATAATGATTGTGACATGATTATTACACTCGTTTTGACCTGACAATTGTCATTCCCCTGAAGACAAAGAACAGATGATTTTATTCATATATATGATAACAAATTGAATTTGATCGGATTCACCTTTATTAGTTTCTAAGTGGATAAATTATTTTGAAGAGGACAAGATTGATTTGAAAAATATGATGACTAACCTTTTTTTCATTATGCTTTTATGCAGATGATGTGGTGAACCACAACAATTCGCAATCAGCTGGGATATGGTGGTTGAGAAATTGTTCAATTTGCAGGACGAATTAATGAACTGTGAGATGCACAAGCCACTTGCATCCACCCATCCTGTGATTTTTCGGCGCAGACGCTGCTGAATCAGGACTGCATTTTGATTCTTGGTGTCTTTGGAAACAACATTTAATCTCTGCTTCAATTGACACAGGAGATCCAACAAAGGAGAGGCCGCAACGGCTGGTGCGATGCACCTGCACAACTAGAGTTCGCACACCCAACTGATTTGGGATCGATGACAAAGCCCCTATTGAGAATAGTTTTGATTTCCAAAAGTATAGTGTTTGGCATTTATTCATTTATTTATGCATTTATTTGCATATATTTCTCATCCAACCATGTAGCGAGCAACGGATTGTTACAATTAGGCTTGATCGTATGAAAAATATTCAACCTTGTAGATGCGATGAAGGAAATCCAACGTTTATTAAGACAGCTGCAGATGCTAATTTATCTTCTGCTACCTTTGCGTACAGTGATGACATTTGACAGTTCAAAAGTAGTTTATAGTTATGACTAAAAGTGCAGGATAACCTGTCAAGATTGATTTGATTACGAATTACCATTATTATTATTATGAATTCACTGCAGTGCACATTAAAGGAATTTCTCACCGATAAGATTGAAATTGGCAAATGAGTTGAGTGGGCACCGATGTCAGTCAGAGATTCAGGCGGAATCAGATATCTTGTATAGGGGTTTCCACGCTAACCAGCTTCTTTCAGAATTGGGAGAAGGAGATTCTTCAGGAGAGCTCCTGGGGAGTCTATGCCAGGATGGCCGGAGATGAAGCTGGGTTGCGTTGGATGTCCTATGCAGAAGCGATACTGACTGTCAACTCGTGCCCTCCAACTGAATGACAAAAGGCGAGTATGATGACCATCTACGCAGATTGCCATAATGTTGCCGACCATGTCAACTTGTGCTCAGGAATTGTGAAAGGCTGTCCTCCACCCAAGCAATGTGCCGACATGCCAAAATTTGGCCTCCAAAATTTTGGACCAATGATTGACAAATGGTTTTATACAAATTGATAATCTGTGCAATGTCAAAGACGGATCGTGTTCCACGCAAACACGTTCCCACTTGGGAAATGGAGACTTTTCATGTCTCAACAAGGGGGAGTGACGATAGCTCAGATCATCATGGCCAAAATTTTCACTTTTGGTGATGAGTGATGTTGGCTGCAACGTCATTCCCCAAGAAAGTGGTGCCCTCCAGAAATGCAGACTCACTAACCACTAACATACTAACCAACTAACATCTAACAATAACTTACTGCCATTTCTGTGAGAAAATGCATTGCAGAGCCTAAACGATGAGATAGCTTTGATAGGGAAAGAAACACCAAGAAAGTGTGATGTGTAGAATGACACCATCCTTTCGACATGTGACCTGGCACAAGTCTTCTTTTGCTCTCCACAGGATGGAGCTGCGGTCTGAAGAAGATGACATGGGCCACGCCGATGTGGGATGGACCGGTTGCGGAGCTGTTAGCCGTCTTAGCAGCTACAAGCTTCACCTGGATTCGCAAGGACACCGTTCGTAAAGAAGGTTCCCGATGCACGTTACTGGAGCCGCGTCGACAGATCACACACCTTTTCCCAGTCACCAGCTCATCCGTACCACACCCTGGGGCCTGCTTGCGACAAATGCTACAAACATTTTCGTTCCTCCTCCTCGTCCTGGTGATCACCATCCAGGATGCCATGAAGATTTGACTGTTGTAGCCATGACATGATTTAATTTGAAATTGTTTCCATTGTGATTGTTCTATTTTGTGATTTTCTTTTTTTCTTTCTTCTTTCTGTTCACCTCCACAATGTTAAATATGTTCGTCAGGGGGGAGATGTTGGGGTAATTCGCCGTACAAATATCTCTAAACATCGCTGTGTAATCTTGGTTTACATTTTGGACTTCCTGATACGTCATATCCTGCCTTTCTTTACATGATGTCGTATTCCTTTACATGATGTCGCATTCTAGGTCACATCCTATCGCGTCACACACTGTGCGCCGCATAAATACTCCTGCAGTCTCTCTCTCTCTCTCTCTCTCTCTCTCTCTCTCTCTCTCTCTCTCTCTCTCTCTCTCTCTCTCTCTCTCTCTCTCTCTCGCCATGCTTACTCCTTCGCCGAACCCGCGATGTCTCCGCTCTCTTCAAGATTAAACCAACTTTTTGTTCTACACCTGGCTCCCTGATAATGAAACCATCCTCTTCCATCAACACCCGTAGAAGCAATGAACCAGAAAGAACAACAATTAGCAGTTAATCCAACACATTCGAACAGGAACGTGTGTGTGTGTGTGTCTATGTGTGTGTGTATGTATCACTGACCTCTGTGTAGTGGTACCCACTCCTGATATGGAGTTACCTGGACCTCACAAAGTCATTCAAACAGGAACGTGTGTCTGTGTATATCACTGACCTGTGTGTAGGGGTCCTCACACCTGGTCTAGAGTTACCCGGACCTCACAGTCATTCATTCAAACAGGAATGTGTGTGTGTGTGTGTGTGTGTGTGTGTGTGTGTGTGTGTGCGCGCGTGTGTGTGTGTGTGTGTGTGTGTGTGTGTGTGTGTGTGTGTGTGTGTGTGTGTGTGTGTGTGTGTGTGTGTGTGTGTGTGTGTGTGTGTGTGTGTGTGTGTGTGTGTGTGTGTGCGTGTGTGTGTGTGTGTGTGTGTGTGTGTGTGTGTGTGTGTGTGTGTGTGTGTGTGTGTGTGTGTGTGTGTGTGTGTGTGTGTGTGCCGTGCCTCAACTGGCACCACCTTATCGTGGTGAGGCACTTTGCGCGTCTCGATGACCCAGAGAGCTATGTCGGCCGGAGTCTTGCACTCCTGGCAGGGTCACCCAAGCCGAACAGGTCGAGGCAAGCTTCTTGCCCCAATCCCCCCCTCCTCCCATGAAAACCCAAAGTCCTGTGGCGATGTGGAATGGCAATGGGCACAGGCCAAGGATGTGGCTGGAAGTGCCTAGCCAAAACATGCACACAGGCGGCAATGGAGTGATGGTCGTTGATTGTGCGGGATGGAGCAAGGCATCTCCTCGGCAGCTTCCATTGTGTCTGAGCCGCTCCACACTGCTCACCCCTGTGATGGGGAAGGACCTAGAAAAAGTGGTCTAAAAATTGTCTGCACTCCACACTCCGGACGGTAAACCGCAATCGTTGGAGCATCCCCTCTGCGGTCGAAACTTCAAAAAATGAATCACACAAAACCTTCGACGAAACATTGCATTGCTTCGTGGAATGTCCGCACGCTGTTGGACCTGGCTCAAACCGCTGAGAGGCCCGACCGGAGGACAGCACTTGTAGCCCAGGAGCAAGATACAACATTGACATTGCAGCCCTCAACGAGACTAGACTACATGGAGAAGACTCCCTGACAGAGGTTAGTGCAGGGTATACCTTCTTCGGGAAAGGGGTCCCCGAAGGCAACCGCCGTATCCATGGAGTTGTCTTTGCTGTGAAGTCCCAACTGCTGCAATGCATTCCGGAATCCCCTATTGGCATCAATCAAAGGCTGATGACCTGGCGCATTCCCTTGGCAAAGGGACGCTTCGCTACAGTCATCAGTGCTTACGCACCAACTCTGGATACTAACCACATTGTCAAGGATGAGTTCAACAGAGCTCTGGACACCATCCTGCAGAAAACTCCGGCCACGGATAAGCTCCACATCATGGGAGATTTCAATGCTAGGGTGGGCATGGAACACCTTGTGTGGAATAAAGTTATTGGCCAGCATTGAGTGGGAAAGATGAACACCAATGGCCTTTGGCTCCTCTCCCTCTGTGCAGAGCATCACCTGGTCATTACTAACACGATCTTCCAAATGAAAGACCGGTTCAAGACCACTTGGCAGCACCCCCGCTCCAAATATTGGCACCTCCTGGACTATGTTATTGTCCGTCAGAAGGACATACAGGATGTGATACACCCATGCCATGCGTGGAGCTGATTGTTGGACTGACCACCATATAGTCAGATCTAAACTCCTTATATGGATAGATCCCCGTCGTCCAAGGACAGCTCCCAATGGAAAGCTCTGCTGCACAGCACTGACCAACACCACCATCAAAGCCAACCTTCAACCTCTCCATGCCGAAAAACTCGACAAGATCCCAGAGGACCTGGTCGACTGGCAAGCTCTGCGTCAGGCTATTTACAGCACAGCCTCAGAAGTGCTTGGACAGTCAAGGAGAAGACACTAGGATTGGTTCGATTCAAACTCAGATGAAATACAGTCCATTCTAAAAGCAAAACATGAGGCCCGAAAAGCTCTCCTGTCCTGTCCCACATCTCACACCCGGCCGGAAAGCAGTCTTTACCGAAGCAAGGGCAGCAACCCAGCGGGCCCTCCGTGTCATGGAGCACACCTGGTGGTTGCAGAAGGCACATGAGATCCAATATCTGGCAGACTATAAGAACACCCAGGGTTTCTACAATGCCATCCAAGAACTGTATTGCCCTCGAAAGCAAAAACTTGCTCCAGTGCGATCTGCTGATGGCTCTGTGCTCCTTAAGGACCGCCATGAGATCCTTGTTCGCTGGGCAAACCATGTCGAGACTCTTCTCAACACCACCAACCCCGTCAACTCAAAAATTCTGGACAATCTTCCAGACCTGCCGCCAATCACGAGCCTCGACACCCCACCATCTTTTTCGGAGACCAGGCAAGCCATCATGAGCCTTAAGAACAACAAAAGTGCTGGACCTGATGGCATCCCTGCGGAAATTTACAAACACAGAGGTTATCTCCTCACGCGCCGTCTGCACCTCCTTATACATAACATCTGGGAACATGGGAAGCTCCCACAAGACTGGAAGGATGTCAACATCATTGTAATCTACAAAAAGAAAGGGGACAAAACAGCCTGTGGGAATAGCCGAGGAATCTCTCTCCTCTCCACCGCAGGGAAATTTTTGGCCAAAATAATGCCCAGTCGGCCGGTCAAGCATCTCTCAGAGTCTGTGCTTCCAGAAACGCAGTGTGGTTTCCAGAAGACAAGATCTACCACAGACATGATTTTTGTACTAAGGCAGCTTATGGAGAAGAGCAGAGAACATCGCCTGGAACATAGCCTTCATAGATCTCAACAAGGCATTTGACACCGTCAATCGTGAGTTGCGATGGAAACACCTCTCCAAACATGGAGTACCACCCAAGTTTCTTTGTATCCTCCAGCAGCTGCATGACGGGATGCAAGCCAGAGTACTCTTCGGAGAGCTCCAGGCAGAGCTCTTCGGGGTGAACGCTGGGGTGAAGCAGGGCTGTGTTTTGGCTCCAGTGCTCTTTAATATCCTCCTTTCTGCCGTCATGTGCCTATTTCACAAAGGCATCGGACATGAAGATGGCATCTGGGTGGAGTACCGCCTCAATGGAAACCTCTTCAACATCAGACGGATCCAGGCCCACACAAAGAAGAATATCGGCCACATTTGCGAACTTCAGTATGCTGATGACAGTCATCAGCTGCAGTATGCTGATGACTGTGCTGTACTGGCTCACAGCTCAGAATCTATGCAGCATGCTCTCAACATCATTTCTAGCTTGTACCAGTCTTTTGGTCTCCTGATCAACATAAAAAACTGTCACATCTCGTCGCCGTCCTGGGCGCGCCCCGCCCCTCCTGTCACCTCCTCCGCTGCTCCCTGGAGACGGCCCTTCCCATCATCAAGCACCTGGGTTCCCACAGCTGATTGTCATTCCCTTGATTGTGCCTTCTGACTATATCTACCGATCGCGCAATACAGTCCCCGTCGGAGTATTCTGAAAGCCACCCTGTTACTTCTGTGCCGTCAGATCAGCTGTCACCGATCTCTCTCACTCACCTCATCCTGCTGTCATTTTTTCATGCGTGCCTCAGTAAAGACTTTTGTTCACGAGTATCTGTCTCGCCGTGTATCTTGGATCCACACTCCCCGCTTTCCTTTCGTCACTCGAGCCCTGCACTCAAGCCTCAAGTGACGTGACATAATACTCAGACCACCTATGGATCCCGCCAGCGAAGACAGATTCCTTGCCGCCCTGACCGTGCAAGCGGAGCGTTCGAGCCAGCTGGCCCGAGTCATCGCGGAAGTCAGCCAAATTACCACCATGCTGGCTCAACGCTTCGAGGCGGCTGAGGCACGCATTTCCGCTCTCACGGCCAAGTCTTCCCCGCCCGTGAGTAGGCACGCTCTTCAACTACCTCTCCCCTCACGCTACGCAGGCAAAACCGGGCGCTGCGCTCAGTTTTTAATGCAGTGCACGCTCGTGTTTGAGCAACATCCATACGCCTGCGTTAGCGATGAGGCGAAGGTAGCCTTCATCACCAGCCTGCTCACGGGAGAAGCCGAGACGTGGGTGCTGGCCATCCGAGAGTCCCGACCGGAGCTGTGCACCTCGTACCCGGACTTCGTCGCCGAGTTACGCCGGGTTTTCCATCATCCGGTGATGGAGTCCGAAGCTGAGGGGAGACTACTGGACTGCGTCCAAGGGGCCCGTTCAGCTGCGGAATACTCCGTCGACTTCCGCATCCGGGCCGCTGGTAGCGGCTACGGCGACCGAGCGTTGAGGGGGGTGTTTCGTCGCGGATTGAACACCGATCTCAAGGACGAGTTGGCTACCCACGACGCGGGCACCACCTTCGTCGCCATAGTCATCGACCTGGATCACCGCCTTCGGGAGCGACAGAGGGAGCAGCGCGGCCGACGGCCCCGAAGCCGGTCCAGATCTCCCACACCCGGCAGCGAGCGCGTGCGGCGCCTGGAGGAATCCCCCGAACCCATGATCATAGGGGGAGGGAACGACTATCCCCGGGGCTTGTCGCACCCAAGGCCCCCAGCCAAAGACCTAAGGTCCACGCAAGTCCCCGTCGAAACGGCGACCACAGCGACCTCTGGAGGTCAAAGCCACGACCCCCGTTACGCGGTTGGAGCTGGACAGCGAATTAATCGGCCCGTCCAGCTCCCAAACCGTGCGGGCCCTAGTGGACTCGGGGGCCGACGGGTGCATCATTGACCGCCAGCTGGCGGACTCGTTGGGCTGCCAGCTGATCGATCTCCACCCCCCTAAGGAGATCGTCGACCTGTACGGCAGACTGTTAGCCCGAGTCACCCACCTCACTGCCCCGCTAAAATTCTGGGTAGCGGGGAACCACGTCGAGCACCGCCAATTTCTAGTTATGCCCTCCCGGAATGCGCCGTTGGTATTGGGTCTCCCCTGGCTCAATACCCACGACCCATCCATCTCCTGGGAGGGTCCCACCATTCAGGGCTGGAGCTCCTACTGCTACGCCAACTGCCTGCGGTCGGCTACGGCAGGGCAAGACCCCTCCCGCGTTGGCCCGCCCGAGGCCATCTGCCTCAAGGGCGTGCCACAATGCTACCATGACCTGCGGGAGGTGTTCAGCAAAGACAACGCCCAATCCCTGCCACCCCACCGCCGATATGACTGTGCCATCGACTTGCAGCCAAGGGCTCCATTACCGGACTCCAGACTTTTTCACATTTCACAACCTGAACGGGAAGCCCTGAGCACTTACATAGACTCATCCCTTGCGGCGGGACTCATCCGGCCATCACGGTCTCCGTTGGGCGCAGGGTTCTTCTTTATTGACAAAAAGGACGGAACCCTGCATCCGTGTGTCGACTACCGGAGTCTGAACGACATCACCATCCGAAACAAATACCCGCTCAGCCTTCACGCCCCTTCAGTTCGCAACCATTTTTTCTAAATTAGACCTCCGCAGTGCGTACCACTTGGTCCGCATCCGGGAGGGGGATGAATGGAAAACTGCATTTAAAACACCGTTAGGTCATTTTGAATATCTGGTGATGCCGTTCGGACTCACGAACGCGCCCGCCGTCTTCCAGAACTTGGTCAATAATGTGCTCAGGGACTTCCTCAATGTTTTTGTTTTCGTTTATCTGGATGATATTCTTATTTTTTCTCGTTCTTCAGAGGAGCACTGGCAACACGTCCGACGGGTCCTGGCGCGGCTCCTGCAAAACCGGCTCTATGTGAAGGCAGAGAAGTGCGAGTTCCATGTCCGCTCTCTGTCCTTCCTAGGGTTCGTCGTGGAGCAGGGGCAGCTCAGGGCCGACCCCACTAAGACGAAAGCGGTGGTGGAATGGCCGATCCCGAAGACGCGCAAACAGCTCCAGCGGTTTTTGGGGTTTGCCAACTTCTACCGCCGCTTCATTCGAGGGTATAGTCAGAAGGCACTCCCCCTCACTAACCTCACGTCCTCCAAGATTCCCTTCAGGTGGACGCCCGACGCTGAGGGGGCATTCGACCGCCTCCGTCTGGCCTTCACCAACCCCCCTGTTCTGCGTCATCCCGACCCGGATCTCCCGTTCACGGTCGAGGTTGACGATCCGAGTCCGGAGTAGGGGCCGTCCTGTACCAGCGCTCTCCCATGGACCAGAAGCTACGCCCATGCGCCTTCTTCTCCCGCCGGCTCAGCCCCGCCGAGGCCAACTATGACGTCGGCAACCGGGAACTGCTGGCGGTCGTCCTGGCCCTTCAGGAATGGAGACACTGGCTTGAGGGAGCGAAACACCCCTTCACCGTCTACACGGACCATAAAAACCTGGCGGCCATCCGGTCGGCCAAGAGAATAAACTCTAGACAGGCCCGAGGGTCACAGAACACCAAGCCCGATGCCCTATCCCGCATCCATGAGCCGGCAGAAAGGGAGGAAACCACCACCAACATCTTGCCGGCCCAACGCATCCTGGGTGCCCTGAGGTGAGAGGTTGAGAGAAAAGTTCAGCAGCCCAGGGGACGACCCCCATCCCCAGGGGCTGTCCTAAGGATCGCCTGTTTGTCCCCCCCCCCCTCTTCGCACGGAGGTGCTCGTCTGGGGGCACACCTCCAAGATAGCTTGTCACCCGGGGGTCAACAGGACGATCCAACTCATCGCCCAAACGTTCTGGTGGCCGGGGTTCCGGAGGGACATCACCCTCTTCGTGAAGGCCTGCATGACCTGTGCCTGTGGGAAAGCCTCCCATCAGCCCCCGGCAGGACTCCTCCAGCCGCTACCGGTACCGTCCAGACCCTGGTCCCACATCTCCGTCGACTTCGTGACAGGCTTCCCCCCCTCCTGTGGCAAGACGGTCGTCCTCACCGTTGTGGACCGATTCTCCAAGTCGGCCCACTTCGTCCCGTTAACCAGGTTGGTGTCCGCCATTGAGACGGCTCAACTCCTGGTTAACCACGTCGTCCGTCTCCACGGGATTCCGACGGACATCGTGTCGGACCGGGGACCGCAGTTCGTGTCCAAGGTGTGGAAACGTTTCTGTCGGTCCCTAGGGGCGTCGGCGAGCCTGTCGTCTGGATACCATCCCCAGACCAACGGACAGACGGAGAGGAAGAACCAGGACCTGGAGGCGGCCCTCCGGTGCGTGTGCCTCCACAACCCGGCGTCGTGGGCCCGGCACCTACCCTGGGTGGAGTACGCCCACAACTCCCTGGTCTCCGCAGCCACAGGTCGGTCCTCATTTATGTCCGCCTGTGGCTATCAGCCGCCCTTGTTTCCCACACAGGAGGGCCAGGTGGAGGTCCCGTCTATTGAACATCACCTCAGACGGGCTCACCGAGTCTGGAAGGAGACCAGGGGCGCCCTGACACGCACCACATCCCGGAACCAGAGGGTGGCGGACCGTCATCGGAGACAGGCACCCAACTACCAGGTCGGGCAGGAGGTGTGGCTGTCCACGAGGGACCTTCGGCTGGCAGGGTCTTCAGCCAAACTGGGCCCACGCTTCACGGGTCCCTTCCCCATCGAGGCCATCCTCAGCCCGGTCTCAGTGAGGCTCCGGCTGCCACCGACCATGAGGATCCACCCCGTTTTCCACGTTTCCCTCCTCAAGCCAGTGGAAACCAGCTCCTTAGCCCCCCCCCCCCCCTGGATGTTCCATGCGGCTCCCATCATCAAGCACCTGGGTTCCCACAGCTGATTGTCATTCCCTTGATTGTGCCAATCTGACAATATCTACCGATCGCACAATACAGTCCCCGTCGGAGTATTCTGAAAGCCACCCTATTACTTCCGTGCCGTCAGATCAGCTGTCACCGATCTCTCTCACTCACCTCATCCCGCTGTCATTTTTTTCTTGCGTGCCTCAGTAAAGACTTTTGTTAACGAGTATCTGTCTCGCCGTGTATTTTGGATCCACACTCCCCGCTTTCTTTTCGTCACTCGAGCCCTGCCCTCAAGCCTCAAGTGACGTGACAAAAACAGAGCTCATGTTCCAACCTGTGTCTCTAACTCCCACACCTTCACATCAATGGCATTTCACTAAATATAATGGATCATTTTACCTACCTTGGCTCCTCTTTGTCCTCCAATTGCTCCCTTGACATTGAAGTACACAAATGTATGAATAAAGCCTCATCATCGTTTGGTTGTTTACGCAGCAGAGTCTTTATGAACCGAAACCTGAGAATTGGAACCAAGATTGCCGTATACAGCGCAGTATGTCTGTCCACTCTCCTCTACGGGGCAGAAACATGGACCACATACCGCCGGCACATTACTACCCTTGAGGCCTTCCACATCCGGAGCCTGCAGAAGATCCTTGGCCTGTCCTGGGAAGACCGAGTTCCCCACTCAGATATCTTTCAGCGCGTAAATTCCATCTACATGGAAGCGGCAGTTGCAAAGAAACACCTTCGGTGGAATGGACACACCATCTGCATGCCCGATCACCGCCTGCCCCGCCAAGTCCTCGATGGACAGTGAAAGACGCAAAGCGCTCTGCAGAGGGGCAAAAGCGACGCCTCAAGGACTACACCAGGGACCTCCTCAAACGAGCCAACATCAACACCACGCAGCTCGAAACTTTGGCCTCCAACCGACAAACCTGGCAGACTACTTGTGCCAGGAGAGTCTCTGAAATACATCAAATCCACCAATACAGGCAAATAGAGTGACGCATTCAACGGCACCAGCAGGTGGCTGGTACCCCCCTGCCATCTGGCCTCCCATGTTCCATCTGCGGACGTGTCTGCGGCTCAAGGATTGGGCTCGATGCCCATGAGAAGTGGCACCAGTGCGCGTGTGTATCACTGACCTGTGTGTAATGTCCACACATCTTTTCGTCATCACAGCTGTTGTTATGGAAGCCATAGTTGAGATGTTCTATACACACACACATGCACACACATACGAGCATGAATACACACACACACACACACACACACACACACACACACACACACGCACACACACACACACACACACACACACACACACACACACACACACACACACACACACACACACACACACACACACACACACACACACACACACACACACACACACACACACAAATCAGTGTCAGTGCTACGCAAACACTGATCTCCGCACTTTAGGACTCTATTATTATTGTATGTTAATTGACATACAGCACAGGTGTCAAAGTCAAGACCCGGGGGCCAAATCCAGCCTGCCACATAATTTTCAGCCCCCGAAAGCAAATCAAACTAAAATCCGAACCAAAATGTTATGTTTTTGGAGGTAAACCACAATAACATTCATTATTCTTGATTTCTGATTTCAAACGAATCATTGATCAATTTGTTGTCATGTCCCAGGCACATTTTCAGCAGTCTAACTCACCCAGGAACCACTTCTCCAGCGCCAACCTCAGGTCCAAGATTCCAGTGCCGGCAAACAGGTTCTCCCCAGTGTCCTCGAGCTCTGGGTTGTGGTTCCAGATGCACTTGGCGGCATAGCCTTCAGCCACCTGCTTCAGCATCGGGTCCCATTTCTGAAGAAAGAGACTCATCATGTCATGTCACTCACACTCATACAGAACAAAACAAGATAAGACAAGACAAGACCAGACGTTATTTTCCATATCGACTGCAGACCTTTCCAGACCAGAGACCAAAGACCTTTCCACACCAGAGACGAAAGACCAAAGACCAGAGACCAGAGACAAGAGACCAAGACAAGACATTGTTATGTTTTCACAACACCTGCAGACCTTTCCAGACCAGAGACCAACACCCAAAGACCATAGACCATAGACCAAAGACCAGAGATCAAAGTCCTTTCCAGAACCGATGCCATAAAAGAACCAAATCCAGTCATACACAAGAAATGGACGGTCATGCAATCCTAAACTTGAAAACTCAGGAGCATTGATATCAACTGATTCCTTCAAGGGGGCCGTCATTTACTCAGCTGCAGCTCCAGCGAGATCATGAAATATGGCACTTACAACCATGTAACCTGACCCTGCACAGGGAAGGACCGCTGGTTGGAGTACCTGGCGGTAACGGGTTTGTTATCAGCCCGGGGCAAAAGACCTGTGGGAACTACGTGAAAAGGCCAGTTTGTTCTCCAGTCCTCCTCTTCATCATACACCTAGGATGACCACTTACTCGACGACCAAGGAGAAAAATATCGTAATGCCGTGTCGTGGGTTGCTGCCATGCGGAGCCCTTCCAAGGATACGTGAACCCCCACCACATGGAGGCAGTACCGCTGAAGAAAAGAAAGGAAGCAGAGGTGGAGGTAGCACAGATGAAGATGAGCCCGTTCTCATAACAAGGACATGGCAGCCGACTTTTTTTGTCCTCTATTACCCGCACCCAGTTTTTGGTTAAAGCCACACGTGATTGGTCAAGAACGCAGCAGTGAGAGAGAGGGTTACAGAAACACAAAGCTGCAAATTAAATAGATAGGCAGATGACAGAGAGGGAGTGAGAAGATGGATAGAAAACAGTGAAAGTTGGACTCGTTTTGACTTTATTGATAGTTCAAAGGCAGAGTGTAGACTGCAAGGTTAAAATATCATCAATCAGGTTCCACAAATAACCCGCACAAGCCATCTGTACAATTTGAAGAGAAAGGACAAGCAAGGGAACCAGCTATTAATGAAGTTTTTAGTGTGTCTTGCTGCAGCTGTTGCTGTTGCAATATCACAATTTCCAAGATGTAAAACCCAGGGCTCCTTGAGACACTTGATGCAAAAAGCTATTAACCCAGCTAAACCGAACACAATTGACGAGGAACTAGGTAAAATGAACGCAGAGAAAGCACGGCAACTTCACTCGTATATCGTCAAGAGGCAACCTGGAAGTTCGTCATCCATTGATGATTTCAAGGCTAGCCACGGATGGTTCGAGAACTTTAAGCGTCGTACAGGGATTCATAGTCATTCGTCATGGTGAGGCAGCCAGTTTTGACAATAAAACTGCCAAAGCTTACAAGGGATCATTCCTCAAGATGGTGGAAGAAGGCTACGTTCCTCATCAAGTGTTTAATGCCGATGAAACCGCCCACTCAATTCCATCAAGCCATCAACAACCATCACAAAGGAAAATAAATCGACTTTATTAGACAGTACAGTTTATTTCTTTAATTACAATACTATAGTACATTTATTATACGTAAAATGAAGTATATTTTGTGTAGTTTTAAGGCTTAGAAAATTATAAAGTAGAAAATGATGTTTGATGCGGAAAATCCTACTGGACCCTCCGCACCCTGCCCACCACCTTTTCCAGCTACTCCCCTCAGGCAGGCGCTACCGATCCATGCGCACCAAATCCAGCAGACATTTAAACAGCTTCTTCCCCCAAGCCATTAACTCTTTGAACTCTTTCAACAGTAGCCAAAATGGAACTGTATAGTGCCACTTAGCAGTTTTTTTGACAACGATACTAGTGCAGCGTGTTCTACCGGAAACAAATTCCTTGTGTGTTCTACATACTTGGCAATAAAGATGATTCTGATTCTGATTCTGATTCTGATTATGGGGACCTGGAAACTCATTTTAATGGTTTCCTACAGGAAAATAATGTTTGAGATACACACTTTTCGGCTTACACGCACTTTCTGGGAACCAATTAAGTTTGGATTGGATTGGATTGGATTTGCCTTTAATAGTCTCGCAGTGGAGAAATTTACATTTCACAGCAGCAAAGTTATGAAAGAAATGAAAGTAGAAAAGCAAAACACAGGAGCTGCTGGAAAGGCAGCCACTCTCGCGGCGCCGTCTTGAAGTCAAAAGAACAAAAAGCCAAGTAGGCCAAGGTATCACTTTACAGTATTTCTTAATTTCAACTTTCACATTCATGATGTTCAAACCGGAGTCATCAGAATGAGAAAGGTTTTAAAGGACAACCAACGTCTCCGGACAAGTCGTGTCCATAATTTGTTAAAATGTCTTCAAATGACTTCTACTGAGCGTATTTTACAAAGATTCCACCGCATATAGCTATATTTTACGTTTTAAGACTCACGCTGAATATTCAGGAAGTCTTAGTTTTGAGTTGGTGACGAGTCCGTACGTGACGTCACTAAAGGACCACCCTTGACCGTAAAAAAGACGCTTTGTAGCGATCCTTCCATCACGTCAATGTATTTCGCTGTACTTGTGTTGTCTGGGGACCTTGTGTTGCACCCAAAAGCCACCAGAAGGCCAGAAGAGGGCGTCCAAGCGCAATATAAGGAATTTATCAGCCTGTGCAAACGGAGGTGGCCACAGGAGATCGCCATTTTGTGCCTCTTTTGTCTGGTGAGAGATTTTCCACCAATGTTGCCTCAAAATGGCACAAATAAATTCTTTAATCGATTGCAAACATGTATTCTTTCCTCTTCAGAACTATTTGAATCATATTCATAACTGGATGTGTAACAAGAAAGCATATTCTCCGAATCTGAAGCCATTGTTTTGATTCACAAGCAATGCAAGACGTCTTGGCGTGACGTCACGAACTGGGGGCGGGACTTTTACACTGTTGTTTAGCTGTTATTGTTCCCGATTGTTCTTTTTCCACATGTCTCTCCCCTCCCTTTTAATCTGTCCAACGACGTCGGGAAAAAAAGATCCTCTCTCATGATACCAAAAAATACACAGGGAGTAAATCAAACTACCATCTTGCACAGCAAAACCACATCCATCCATGAAAAAAATAAATAACATTAGTCTTACTATCGCCAACAATAAAAAAGGCATAAAAAAGGCAGCCAAGGTGAAAAGAAGAGCACCACAGTGGACAATGCACAAGCATGGACACAAACAACAGGATGTGTGCATGTGTGTGTGCGAGCATTTGTGTTCTTGATTGTTTGCGACACGCTAACAAAAAGTTTTAGTCAATAATCAGGGCTGCATATTTTTCCATTTTACTTACAGGTTCTCCGCATCTGGACTGATTTAGTGTTGGGACACACACACACACCCTTACACACACACACACACACACACACACACACACACACACACACACACGCACACACACACACACACGCACACACGCACACACGCACGCACGCACACACACACACACACACACACACACACACACACACACACACACACACACATACACACACACACACACACATTCCTATTTGAATGACTTTGTGAGGTCCGGGTAGCTCCAGATCAGGAGTGAGGACCACTACACAAATAAACTAAATAACAAATACTTGGCTTTTTGTTCTTTTGACTTCAAGACGGCGCCGCGAGAGTGGCTGCCTTTCCAGCAGCTCATGTATTTTGTTTTTCTACTTTCATTCCTTTCATAACTTTGCTGCTGTGAAGTGTAAATTTCTCCACTGCGAGACTAATAAAGGCAAATCCAATCCAATCCAAAAGGTGTCGGACATTTCGCCCCTCATCCGAAAAGCTTTGTCAGCGAACTAAAGTTAAACTAAATAAATAGAGCTACCAGCATAACTTAATAATAATAATAATAATAATAATAATAATAATAATAATACATTTGATTTCTAAGCGACTTTCAAAACTCTCAAGGTCACTTTACAGTCACAGAATCATTTTTTTTTTCTGTGGGTGAGCAGCGGAAGCCACACCCGCCAGTGTTCACTCAACCCGGAATAACTCAAATATATCGACAGCTAGCTAGCTAGCTAATAGCTATTTAATAGATACCTAGCCAGATAGATAGCTCATAGATAGCTAGTTTGATAGATAGCTAATAGACAGCTATCTAGATATGCAGTTAGTTAGTCACATAGCTAATATACAGCAAATAGCTGTAGCTAGATAGCCAGCTAGTTAGTTGGATAGTTAAGACAGAAAATAGCTAGCTAGATAGCTAGCCAGTTATATAGCTAATAGACAGCAAATAGCTGTAGCTAGATAGCTAGCTAGTTAGATCGCTAATAGACAGAAAATAGACAGCTCACTGGATAGATAGCCAGCTAGTTAGTTAGATAGCTAATAGACAGCAAATAGCTAGCTAGCTAGATAGCCAGCTGGTTCGTTAGATAGCTAATACACAGAAAATATGTAGCTAGCTATATAACCATCTAGTTACTTAGATAGCTAATAGACAGCAAATAGAGAACTCGCTAGATAGCCAGCTAGTTAGTTAGATAGCTAATAAACAGAAAATAGCTGGGTAGATAAATAACTAGCCAGCTAGATAGCTAATAGACAGCAAATAGATAGCTAGATAGATAGCTTAATAGATACCCAGACAGATAGCTAATAGATAGCTAAATAGATAGCTAGCTTAATAGATAGTTAGATAGCTAATAGATAGCTAATTGATAGCCAGCCAGTATTGCTTCTGCTTACCAGGGGCAGCATGGCGGAGGCACTGGGGGACACTTGTCCTCTGTAGTAGTTGTGGAGCTCCACCAGCAGTTCTTCCTCGTCGCTGAGGAGGCTCCAGACTCCGGGACCGAGCACCGCGCTCAGCAGCAGCAACCGAGTCCACAGAGGACCACCTGAACCCTTGGAACCGTGCCCTCTCTGACCGTTCTTCTGGAACAGGAACGTGAGCTGTGCTTGCATGTTGGGAAACGGAGTCCTGGGAGTGTCCAGGGAGGATCCGACCAGGGGTGTTTTTGTGGGTCTCTGTCCTGTTCAAGGTGCAGATATGGGACTTGATGGCCCTCACAGCATTTTTTAAGGGTGAGGGTCCTTCCCACAGGCACTTTTTGCATCCTCCTCTTCCTCCTCCCTCTTGCATCAACTCAACATCTCATGCACATTTTGCACCCAAAAAACTATTTTGACAAATCTTTAATAATAATAATAATAATAATAATAATAATAATAATAATAATAATAATAATAATAATAATAATGATAATCTATTAGCTAGTCGATAGCTAATTGATAGCCAACAGATAGTAAGTTAGATAGCTATCCACATAGATATCAGAATCAGAATACCTTTATTCGTCCCACAATGGGGAAATTTGCAGTCCACAGCAGCAATTGAAAAGGGATGGGGTAGGGGTGGGGTATATCGCTAATAGAAAGCTAAAAAGATAGAAAACTAGCTAGCCGGCTAGTAGATAGCTAATGTATAGCAAGCTAGATAGCTAGCCACCTAGATAGCTGCAGTATATCGCTAATAGAAAGTTACATAGAAAGCTAGCCAGCCAGCAAGTAGATATCTAATACATAGCAAGCTCGATAGCTAGCCACCTAGATAGCTACAGTATATCACTAATAGAAAGCTAAATAGACAGAAAGCTAGCTAGCCAGCTAGTGGATAGCTAATCAGAATCAGAATCAGAATAATCTTTATTGCCAAGTATGTAGAAAACACAAGGAATTTGTTTTCGGTCGAACACGCTGCACTAGTATCATCATCAAAAAATTGCAAAGAGGCACTATACAGTTCCATTTGGGCTACTGTTCAAAGAGTTAATGGCTTGGGGGAAGAAGCTGTTTAGATGTCTGCTGGATTTGGTGCGCATGGATCGGTCGCGCCTGCCTGAGGAGAGTAGCTGGAAAAGGTGGTGGGCAGGGTGCGGAGGGTCCAGTATGATTTTCCGCGCCCTAGTTTGGATTCTTGCAGTGTGCAAGTCCTCGAGAGTGGGTAGAGCGGTTCCAATGATTTTTTCCGCCGTCCAAACCGTCCGTTGAAGTCGGATTTTCTCCGTTTTTGTGGTGGCCCCAAACCAAACGGTGATGGAAGAACACAGGAAGAGCACACGATGACAGCCGTGGAGAAATAATAGAGAGCCAGCAACCCGGAATAACTCAAATAGAGAGAAAAGCTAGCTCGCTAGCTAATAGCCAGTTAATAGACAGATATAGCTGTGTCACCTAGTTGCTATATAGCTAATAGATAGCTAGCTAGAAAGCTAGTTAGCTGATACACTGAATATCACTAATTAAATAAATACACAGAATTGAGTAGCATATTTCCATCTTTATACATAACAATGACATATCACAGTAAAGTCTCGTTATATCGATATCGGTTATATCGATAGTACTGCTTATTACGATACTATTTCTATGAACGCAAGGAGAAAATTTATATGCCGCAGGATCGGATATATCGATAGTCCGGTTATATCAATATTTTTTCCGACTCCCGAGAATTTCGATATAACGAGACTTTACTGTAATGTGTCATTGTTATGTATAAAGATGGAAATATGCTACTCAATTCTGTGTATTTATTTAATTACGTTAATAATAATAATAATAATAATAATAATAATAATAATAATAATAATAATAATAATACTAACGTTTTGAAGTCCAATTGAGTTGAGAGTGTAGCACCTCTAGCAATTAGCAACATTAGCACGTGACAGTAAAAGCTTTTTTTGTTGTGTTTTAAGTCACTGTGATGACTCACAGCAATGCAGCATCCTGTATTCCAATGATTACATCGGTGGCAGGCTGTCAAGGCCTGCAAAGCCTTCTCTCCTGGCCTATATTTTCTATCTATTTGCTATGTATCCACAATCTGAAAGGATTCAATCGTCCTACAATGGGGAAATTTGTATTAGCTGTCTAGCTGGATGGCTAGCTATCTCGCTTGCTATATAGGTATCTAGCTGGCTAGTTATCTAGCTAGCTATCTATTAGCTAGCTCACACGCTTTCTATCTATTTGAGTTACTTCCAGGTTGAGTGAATGCTGAATGCCTAGCGAGCTATTTGCTATTTATTAGCTGTCTACCTAGCTGTCTATGAGCTATATAGCTATCGAGCTGGCTAACTATCTAGCCAGCTATTTATTAGCTAGCTAACTCGCTTTCTATCTATTTGACTTACTTGCGGGTTGAGCTAGTTAGCTATTTGCTATATATTTGCTATTTATTAGAGGATAGTAATCTCATCTGTGCTGTATGTCAGGCGTATTCGACAATTAAGCTGACTTTGAGATTACTTATTATCTATTAGATATCTGTTGTCTGTCTGTCTGGCTATCTCGCGAGCTAGCTATTAGCTGTCTGGCTCACTGGATAGCTATCCAGCTGACTAGCTATTAGCTATATGGCGATAAGCTAGCTGGCTCACTCTCTATCTCTTTGAGTTACTTCCGGGTTGAATGAACGCAGAATGCCTTGCTAGCTAGCTATTTGCTGTCTATTTGCTATCTATTTGCTATTTATTATCTTTTAGCTATCTGTTGTTTGTCTGTCTGGATGGCTATCTAGCTAGCTATTCGCTGTTTGGCTCACTGATAGCTATCTAGCTGACTAGCTATAAGCTATACAGTGGGGCCTCGGTTTACGAACACCTTACCGTACGAACTTTTCGGTTTACAAACGTTAAATTTATGAAAATTAAACCTTAGATTAAGCACTACTTTTCGGGATACACACCCACCACTGCTGTCGGAGTAATCTTCGGCAGAAGAACACCAAAGCACACGACCGAACAGCGCCCCAGCCGGCCCACCATTCCACACCCCTTTTCTCTGAATACACTCGTTGATCGCCTCCAAGGAGTATTTAACAGATAATTTTGCTGTTATGGGACCGAAAGAGACCCCACCACAGGCTCGTGTTCAGCCGAAGAAGACACAAAACAAAATTACAGTCAATGAGAAGAAGGAGATAATTGAAAAACACGAACGAGGTGTGCGTTTGTGTGATTTATCGGCCCAGTACGGATATGCTACGTCAACCATTGCTACCATCCTCCGCAAAAGAGAAGCCATCAAACGTGCATTTGTTGCTAAAGGTGTTTCCGTGCTGTCAAAGCAACGGTCTCGGGCAATCGAAGAAGTTGAAAAACTTCTATTAATTTGGATTAACGAAAAGCAGCTATCCGGCGACAGCGTGAGTAAAGCAATTATCTGCGAGCAAGCACGGCTAATTCACTCCGAGGCAACCTGGAAGTTCGCCGCTTATTGAGGATTTTAAAGCCAGCAACGGATGGTTGGAGAACTTTAAGCGCCGCACCGGGATTCACTGCTTTACTCGTCATGGTGAAGCAGCCAGTTCTGACCATAAAGCTGCTGAAGCATCATTTCTCGAACTGGTGAATGAAGAAGGCTACGTTCCTTAGTAGGTATTTAATGCAGATGAGACCGGACTTTTCTGGAAAAAGATACCTAACCGGACTTTCATAACACAGGAAGAGAAGTCTGTGCCTGGGCATAAACCAATGAAAGATAGGATAACCCTCCTGTTTTGTGCTAATGTCAGTGGTGACTGTAAGATAAAACCAATGTTGGTTTCTCATTCAGAAACCCCAAGGGCCTTCAAGAGAAACCAGGTGGTTAAATCCAAGCTTCCTGTAATGTGGTAGTCCAACACCAAAGCTTGGGTTACTCTTCTCCTGTTTATGGACTAGATGCATGACGTTTTCGCTCCTTCAGTGAGAAAATATCTTGAGGAGAAAGGACTCTCTGTCAAGTGTCTTCTTCTCCATGACAATGCCCCAGCGCATCCACCAAATTTGGAGGAGGAACTTCAGGATGATCTTAATTTCATCAAGGTGAAATTCCTCCCTCCCAAAACAACCCCTTTCCTGCAGCCCATGGACCAGCAAGTGATCACAAGCTTTAAGAAGCTTTACACAAAAGCTTTATTTACTAGATGCTTTCAAGTGACTAATGACGCCGAAGCTGTTTAAATGTCTGCTGGATTTGGTGCGCATGGATCGGTAGCGCCTGCCTGAGGGGAGTAGCTGGAAAAGGTGGTGGGCAGGGTGCGGAGGTTCCAGTAGGATTTTCCATGCCCTAGTTTGGATTCTTGCAGTGTACAAGTCCTCGAGAGTGGGTAGGGCGGTGCCAATGATTTTTTCCGCCGTCCTAACTGTCCGTTGAAGTCGGATTATGTCCATTTTCGTGGCGGCCCCGAACCAAACGGTGATGGAAGAACACAGGATGGATTCGATGACAGCCGTGTAGAAATGTTGCAGCACCTCCTGTGGCAGACCATGCTTCTTTAGCAGCCTCAGGAAGTACATTCTCTGTTGGGCCTTTTTCAGGATAGAGTTGGTGTTGACCTCCCACTTCATGTCCTGGGAGACTGTGATTCCCAGGAACTTGAAGGTCTCAACGGTTGACACCGGGCAGTTGGATAGTGTGAGGGGTAGCTGTGGTGATGGATGTTTCCTGAAGTCCACCATCATCTCAACTGTCTTGAGCGTGTTCAGCTCCAGGTTGTGACGGCTGCACCAGAGCTCCAGCTGCTCCACTTGTTGTCGGTACGCAGACTCGTCGCCGTCTTTGATCAGACCGATGACCGTGGTGTCGTCTGCGAACTTTATGAATTTGACAGCTGGGTGCGTTGAGGTGCAGTCGTTCGTATGTCATGCATATTAGCATATTTGACAATAAAGCTGACTTTGACTTTTGACTTTGAAAAGTTTGTAAGATAAGGTGTTTGTAAGTTGAGGTCTCACTGTAGTTTATTTCTTTAATTACAGCCCTTATGGAATGTGACTCTCTTTCCAAACAGCAATTCCCTCTGACCTCCGACCGCCATTCCTTCAAGCCATCAACGACCATCAAAGGTAAATAAAACGACTTTATTTTATAGTACAGTTTATTTCTTTAATTACAGTCCTTATGGAATGTGACTCTCTTTCCAAACAGCAATTCCGTCTGACCTCCGACACCTTCCATCAAGCCATCAACGACCATCCCAAATTTAAATAAAGTGACTTTATTATATAGTGCAGTGTATTTCTTTCATTACAAAACAATAGCACATTTATTATACACATAATAAGGTATGTTGTGTGTAGTTTTAAGGCTTATTTAGTTGAAGATTATATTGTATGGAGACCTGGGAATGGATTATTCTCGTTTTAATGGTTTCCTATGGGAAATTAATTTTTGGGATACACAATTTTCGCCTTACACACTCTGTCTGGGAACAAATTAAGTTCGTAAACCAAGGCCCCACTGTATGTCGATTAGCTAGCTGGTTCGCTTTCTATCTATTTGAGTTACATCCGGGTTGAGTGAACGCTGAATGCCTAGCTAGTTATTTACTGGCTGGTTGTCGACTATCTGGCGATCTATTAGCTATTTATTATCAATCAATTAGCTAGCTGGCTAGCTGTCTAACTGACTGGCTGTAAGCTGTCTATTTTCTATTTATTTGCTATCCATTAGCTAGCTAGCTAGCTTTCTATCTATATTGAATGACTGAATCCCATCGAGGATTTTTTAAATGTTCCTCAGCTGCAGGGTGGAGTCGCCAACCGACACACACACCACATGTGCAGTCGTTTATTGGATGCGTACGTCACCAGAGCGCCTGTGCCTTTCTGTGTGTGCAACAACCGTGCTAACCTCGGATGGAATTCCCCTTTAGTCACAATGTGAAAATGATGAAAACACACACACACACACACACACACACACACGCACACACACACACACACACACACACACACACACACGCATCATGAGAAGACTATGCTGTGATGTGCGAGTCCCGCCCTTGCAAATTCGTTGCCATTGACTAGTTGCAAAGATGATTGTAACGATTTAATCGCGCGTGTTATAATAATAATAATAATAATAATAATAATAATAATAATAATAATAATAATAATAATAATAATAATGCATTTCATTATGATGTGCTCTGTGTGTTGTGTTCTGCTCAAATTGTGAAATACAGTTATACCTTGGCTTACAAATTTAATTGGTTCCCAGAAAGTGTGTAAGGCAAAAAGTGTGTATTCCAAACATTAATTTCCCATAGGAAACCATTAAAATGAGAATAATCCGTACCCAGGTCCCCTTAAAACATAATTTTCAACTAAATAAGCCTTAAAACTACACACATTATTCCTTATCACCTTTCAGATTATTCACAAATAACTGCTTGAAGAGCAGACTGAGGTTGAGCTGCAAATTCTACCAAAAACTTTCAAGATTAACTCTTTGGATTTCGTCAACAGCAAACTGAAGTTAAGGATTTGATTTCCTCTCTTCACATCTTTTTATTTATCTGGCTATGTAACTACGTCTGTGTAATCTCTCAATCATGCAGGAGTGGTCCATCGATGAAAAGGTTTCTTCAGCCATCATCTGTACTTTTTTGAAGGTGTCGGACGTTCCGCTTCTTATCCAAGAAACTTCGTCAGCAAACTAAAGTCTTACTGGTAGTTTAGGCACTATATATATCCCTACTGTCCAGACATGGTTTAGATATGTGGACGATACTTATGTCATAATTAAAAAACAGGAAATTCTATCCTTCACAGATCACCTCAACTCGGTAGACATCAACATTAAATTTACTCGTGAGGACATTAAAGAGAACCGACTACCCTTTTTGGATTGTAAAGTAATTATAAAAGAGGACAGAGTGCTAAAAACAGAAGTCTTTAGGAAGGCTACGCACACTGACCAATACTCTCTTTTCGATTCTAACCACCCTTTACAACACAAACTAGGAGTTGTCAGAACCCTCCAGCATAGGGCTAAACTAATACCAACAAACGTTGAAGGTAGAGAAAAGGAGTCAAAACATATCAAGAGAGCTCTCACAAACTGTGGGTACCCTCAGTGGTCATTTAACAAATGTCAGAAAGAAAAAATATGGAATGAAACCAAAAATTCTGAAGATACAAAAAGGAGAGGAGTAGCAGTACCTTACATTGCAGGAGTTTCTGAAAAATTACAAAGAGTCCTTTGGCAACACAAAATTCCTACTTATTTCAAACCGATAAACACTTTAAGGCAAAAATTAGTGCATCCAAAAGGTAGGCTGCCAAATAAAAAACAAAGTAATGTAGTTTATTCGAAACATTGTAAGAATGAAAATTGTAAAGAGCAGTACATTGGAGAGACTAAACAAATTCTCAAAAAAATACTTTATCAACATCGCAGGGATAATACTAGTGGGCCTCAATCGGCAGTACATATGCACTTAAAAGCTAGCAACCACTCATTTGACGACAATGAGGTTAAAATCTTAGCGAAAAAAACATATATGGTTTGAAAGGGGAGTCAAAGAAGCGATTTTCATGAAACAACTAAATCCTTCATTAAACCGGTTTGGTGGGGTGAGGTTCAATTTGGATCGTTCATACAATAGCCTGCTGAGGCAACATAGGATTAGTAATACTGATGAGCTGATACCGGTCGAAATGCGGCAATCAGGCCAGTCAGAATGACAGGAACTATCAGTGGAGCAGCTGCAGTGGGTAGTCGTCTGCTCCTACCGACCTGAGAGCAGGGACCCATCATAGCAGAGCACCGCCATGGCTGGACAGTAGGGATATATATATATATATAGGGCCTAAACTACCAGTAAGACTTTAGTTTGCTTTCTTGGATAAGAAGCGAAACGTCCGACACCTTCAAAAAAGTACAGATGCTGGCTGAAGAAACCTTTTCATCGATTCAGCTATGTACTACCTATTTAGCTAATTAGCTGGCTACCTAGATAGCTATCTATTTGCTTTGCTGACTATTAGCTATCTAGCTGGCTATCTATTAGCTATCGAGCACGCTAGGTACCTAGCTGGCCAGCTGTTAGCTAGCTACTAGCAAGCTAATTACCCACAGAAAATAATTATTCTGTGTAAAGTGACCTTGAGAGTTTTGAAATGTGCTTATAAATGAAATATATTATTATATATGTATAATAAAAGTGGTATGGTATTGTAATTAAAGAAATAAACTGTACTTACCATTGTGACGGTTGTTAATGGCTTGATGCATTATATTCTTGCGAATGTGTATTCCAAACATTAATTTCCTATAGGAGACCATTAAAATGAGAATAATCCGCTCCCAGGTCCCCATAAAACATAATTTTCAACTAAATAAGCCTTAAAACTACACACGTTATACCTTATTCTATGTATAAAAACTGTTCTATGGTATTGTAATTAAAGAAATGAACTGTAATGTATAATAGTCGTTTTATTGACCTTTGTGATGGTCGTTGATGGTTTGATGGAATAGATAGCTTTTTGCATAACGTGTCTCAAGGAGCTCTGGGTTGTACATCTTAGATGTTGTGAAATTGCAACAGCAACAGATGCAGGCAGACACACTAGAAACGTCATTAATAGCTGGTTCCTTTGCTTGTATGTTCTCTTCAAATTGTACAGATGGCTTGTGCTGGTTATTTGCGGAGCCCGATTGATGAGATTTTAACCTTGCAGTTTACACTCTGCCTTTGAACTATTAAGTTAAGTTGAAACAAGTCCAAATTTCAATGTTTTCTATCCATTTTCTCAAAATTTCACTTTTCCCCCCACTTTTGTTTTTGTGTGTGTTTCTGTAACCCCTTCCCCGCGTTCGGAAGTTGGTTAGCTAAAGCATTCGTAAGCCGAGGTTTCACTGTAGTTCCAAAAAATAACAATTTTCCCTGATGCTGCCTGTGTTGAGAACTGGCCTGGCTTGTAAAGTGTGCAACTGGGCGTTCACATCCAGCGGTGGTGCAAGCCTGATGAAGACGATGATGTCATGGCCGTGGAAGCCAACACCTCCTTAGAGACCATGTCAAACATTTCAGCAAACATCTGTATCAGCGGACCCCGACTCAGGAACGACTTTCACTTGAGGCCTGCTCAGCCCACAGATCCCAGACCCAAAATATGTTCTGGTCCTTCACGTTCATCTGCTAGTTGTCGGAAAGTAATCGGCGATAAGAATGGCATCAGACCGAGCGGTCGAGGCGGAACCCAGTTTTGTCTGTCTTTTCTGCTGGCCTATATTTGCTATCTATTTGCTATATATTAGCTGTCTGGCTAGCTATCTATTAGCTACATCTAGGCTACAGCTATTAGCTACAGCTAGGTATCTTGCTAGCTCCTTGAGAGTTTTGAAAGGCACTTATAAATGAAATTTAATATTTTTATAATTACAGTAAAGTCTCGTTAGACGGCTCTTCAAGCAGCAAAAGATCAAGAAAGCTGCAGGACCTGACAGAGTGTCCCCCTCCTGCCTGAGAGTCTGCGCTGACCAGCTGGCTCCGGTCTTCACACAAATCTTCAACAGATCCCTGGAGCAGTGTGAAGTCCCATCCTGCTTCAAACAGTCTACTATCGTCCCAGTTCCAAAGAAACCAGCACTCTCGGGATTGAACGACTATAGACCTGTTGCTCTGACGTCTGTGGTCATGAAGTCATTTGAACGCCTCGTGCTGAACCACCTAAAGAACATCACCGGACCTCTGCTAGATCCTCTTCAGTTTGCCTACCGGGCAAACTGGTCTGTGGAGGATGCAGTCAACATTGGACTGCATCACATCCTCGACCACCTTGACAACACAGGAACCTACGCAAGGATCCTGTTTGTGGACTACAGCTCTGCGTTCAATACCATCATCCCAGAACTCCTCATCCCCAAACTTCTCCAGCTTGGTGTGTCCCCCACGATCTGCCAGTGGACCCTCAGCTTCCTGACAGGACGGACACAACAGGTCAGACTGGGAAATATATCATCCACAACACGAACCACGAGCACTGGAGCCCCGCAGGGATGCGTCCTCTCTCCATTGCTCTTCTCTCTCTACACGAACGACTGCACCTCAACGCACCCAGCTGTCAAATTCATAAAGTTCGCAGACGACACCACGGTCATCGGTCTCATCAAAGACGGCGACGAGTCTGCGTACCGACAACAAGTGGAGCAGCTGGAGCTCTGGTGCAGCCGTCACAACCTGGAGCTGAACACGCTCAAGACAGTTGAGATGATGGTGGACTTCAGGAAACATCCATCACCACAGCTACCCCTCACACTATCCAACTGCCCGGTGTCAACCGTTGAGACCTTCAAGTTCCTGGGAATCACAGTCTCCCAGGACATGAAGTGGGAGGTCAACACCAACTCTATCCTGAAAAAGGCCCAACAGAGAATGTACTTCCTGAGGCTGCTAAAGAAGCATGGCCTGCCACAGGAGGTGCTGCAACATTTCTACACGGCTGTCATCGAATCCATCCTGTGTTCTTCCATCACCGTTTGGTTCGGGGCCGCCACAAAAATGGACAAAATCCGACTTCAACGGACAGTTAGGACGGCGGAAAAAATCATTGGCACCGCCCTACCCACTCTCGAGGACTTGCACACTGCAAGAATCCAAACTAGGGCGCGGAAAATCCTACTGGACCCTCCGCACCCTGCTCACCACCTTTTCCAGCTACTCCCCTCAGGCAGGCGCTACCGATCCATGCGCACCAAATCCAGCAGACATTTAAACAGCTTCTTCCCCCAAGCCATTAACTCTTTGAACTCTTTCAACAGTAGCCAAAATGGAACTGTATAGTGCCACTTAGCAGTTTTTTTTGACAACGATACTAGTGCGTGTTCTACCGGAAACAAATTCCTTGTGTGTTCTACATACTTGGCAATAAAGATGATTCTGATTCTGATTATTATATCGATATTCTAGGGAGTCCGAAAAATATCGATATAACCGGGACTATCGATATATCCGACCCCGCGCACATGTAATTTTCTCCGTGCGTGCATAGAAATAGTATCGTAATAAGCGGGACTATCGATATAACCGATATCGATATAACGAGACTTTACTGTATTATTATTATTAGCGCGCTAACTCGCTTTCTATCTATTTGAGTTACTTCCGGGTTGAGTGAACGCTGAATGCTTAGCCAGCTAGCTAGCTATTTGCTGTCTGGCTCACTGGATAGCTATCTAGCTGACTAGCTATTAGATATAGGGATATTATTATTATTATTATTATTAATAATAATAATAATAATAAAAAACGTCGCCACTCCATCGCCATTCAGGATCACCGCCAACAGTTCAGGTGGTGCTCCTCCTGGACATGCCGGCTTATCTTCTGATATGGGTGAGCAGGTGGTGAGGTACACAGATGTAGCTGCTCTGTTTCCACGTGGGGAGTTCAAAATTTATGGTGGTCAGATTTATGACGTCAGGTCTGAAATGTCATACCGTAGCCTGTGTAAACAAATGGATGAGGGACTACAAGAAAGGTTTAGTGAGTCCCGAGGTTATCCGCACTGTGTTTAAGATAACTAAACCTGGTAATTTCAGAGACATGCTAAGTAATAAATATAGTTTTACAATGTCACAGTTTAAAGTTTTTACGATCCCATATCAGACACAAGAACAGCTCTGAGGTCTTCCAAGAGCTCAGTGCCACGAAGCAGCAAGACAGGGAGTCTCCACAGCAGTTTTTGTATAGACTCATGGGTTTGAAACAGAGAGTTATTTTTGAGTCACAACAACCAGGTGCAGATTTTGATTACGATCAAAAACTTGTCCGAGGTACATTTCTGTACACACTCTATCAAGGGCTAAGTGAGAATAATTATCATGTCAGATGTGATCTCAAACCATTCCTTACCGATTTACAGGTTAGTGATGATGTTCTGTTAGAACAGATTACAAAGTCCACAAGTGAGGAGGCTGATAGGGTACTGTGACTAAAATTCGACCTGTGAATGTACATGCTGCTCAAATTAATCAAACTGACCAGATTAAACAGACCAAAGTTAACTCTGAATTACAGGCTAACCGTGCTGCCATTCTCGAGCTGACTGCACAAGTGAGCGCACTGACCAAACACTTTGCCCAGGTTGTGAAACCGACAGAATCGGCGAATCAGGTAGACCCATGTCCATCCTTGACTCGATCCTCGACGCAACCCCAGACCAACGAATGAGACTAGGGCCAGGTTTCAGGCCTGTGTGCGAAAGAACATTAAGAGCTGCCCTCACTGTTTCATTTGTGGTCAGGAAGGACATAGAGCTGTGGGCTGTCTGCAAAGAAAGGCACCGGGAAACGGGGTAAGGTCACTGGAGTGAGGCTTCCAGTGATCAATGCCAATGACAATCCTCCAGTACAAATCAATTCAGTTGAACCAGTAACATCTTTTAGCATCGTTTTGTTTTTCTTGGACTTCCTAACACGTCATATCCTGCCCACCTTTACATGACGTCACATCCTGTCCGTCTTATATAAAGCTCTCCCAACACGTCTATCTCCCTCTCTCTAGCCCTCCTAAACCGACCTCACAATGTCCCTGCTGTCTTCTTCTTCTTCTTTTCCTTTCAGCTTTTCTCCTCAGGGGTCGCCACAGCGAATCAATGTCCTCCATCTATCCCGGTTTTGTGCATCCTCTTCTCTCACACCAGCTAGCTTCATGTCCAATTTGACATCCATAAACCTCCTCTTCGGTCTTCCTCTCGGTCTCCTGCCTGGCAGTTCAAGACTCAGCATCCTTATCCCGATATAGTCACTCTCTCTCCTCTGGACATGTCCAAACCATCTCAGTCTGGCCTCTCTGACTTTCTCTCCAAAGCCTCTAATATGAGTTGTCCCTCTAATGTACTCATTCCTGATCCTATCCAACCTGGTCACTCCCAAAGAAAACCTCAACATCTTCAGCTCTGCTACCTCCAGCTCCGCTTCCTGTCTTTTCTTCAGTGGCACTGTCTCCAGTCCAAACATCATGGCTGGTCTGAACACGGTTTTATACACTTTTCCTTTCATCCTGGTTGAAACCCTTCTATCACACATCACACCTGACATTTTTCTCCAGCCGCTCCAGCATGACTGGACACGCTTCTTCACCTCTTTTCCACACTCTCCATTGCTCTGTACAGTTGACCCCAAGTACTTAAAATCCTCCACCTTCTTTATCACTCTTGCACTTGGATCCCTCTCATTCACACACATATATTCCGTCTTGCTGCGACTGATATTCATTCCTCTCCTTTCCAGGGCATATCTCCACATCTCTAGTTTCTCCGCCAACTCTTCCCCGTTCTCGCTACAGATCACAATGTCATCTGAAAATATCATGGTGCAAGGAGATTCTTGTCTAACATCGTCTGTCAGCCTGTCCATCACCATAGCAAACAAGAAGGGGCTCAGAGCTGACCCCTGGTGGAGTCCCACCTCCACCTTGAATTCCTCAGTCATGCCGACAGCACACCTCACAACTGTCTTACAGTCATGATACATGTCTTGTACCGCTCTGACATACTTTTCCGTCACTCCAGACTTCCTCATGCAATACCACAGCTCTTCTCTGGGCACCCTGTCATACGCTTTCTCCAGATCTACAAAGACACAATGCAATTCCTTCTGACCTTCTCTGTACTTCTCTATAAGCATTCTTAAAGCAAACACTACATCTGTCGTACTCTTTTTTGGCATGAAGCCATACTGCTGCTCACAAATGTTAATGTCCCTGCTGTCTACAAGATTAAAATAACTTATTCTGTTCAACACCTGGCTTCCTGCTGATTTTACCATCTCACTTCTAACACCCTCAAGAGCCATGAACAAGGAACGAACGATCACTTTACACCCACCAGGCTCACTTGAGGAAGTTACTGAGGTCATGCCCTTTAAGGAGTGCTCCAACAGTCCAAAGCCGCTAAACGGTCCCACAGTTCAAACCTGCTCAGCTCTGACCAAAGACAAGTGGCATCCTCTGGTTGAACTGTCACATATCGAAGAGGAAGAACAGAGTATCGCCAGAGACATGTTGTACGAAGTCAGATGTCTTTGCAAGAGTTGATGCTGATACTGGGAATAGGCTCAGACAGCTAGCTAGCTAATGGATAGCAAATACATAGGTAATAGATAGCCAACAGCTAGCAAGCTAGACAGCTTACAGCCAGTCAGCTAGACAGCTAGCTAACTAATAACAAATAAATGGCTAATAGATAGCCAGACAGCAAACAGCTAGAGAGCTTACAGCCAGTCAGCTACACAGCTAACAGCTAAATAGCCAATGGATAGCTCATAAATAGCAAATAGATAGCCAGATATCCAACAGCTAGGCAGCTTACAGCCAGTCAGCTAGACAGCTAGCGAGCTAATGGATACAATGGCAATCCATTTTTGGTGACTAAGGAGCGTCAGCGTAAAGTACTGATGCGTTTGTGGAACTGTTGCGGCTTGGAATTGAAGGGGATTGACGTGGGACAGGAGATGTGAGACAGTATCTTTTGGTCAATGGATGCTACAGCTTCATGTTTGCTTTCAACATTTAGCTTGTATCAGACGTGCACGTTTCATCATGATGTCCATGATCCACTGGTGAAAAGGAGGTCTAGATCCTCTCTTCTTTCATCTAGAACTGATTCATGTCACAAAGAGGGTACAGCAAGCGCTTAAGATTGAATGACTGCGTCTTTGTATTGCCACACTGTATTATTCGTACTCATATTATTTGTTTTTTGTTGTGGTCTGACTTCAAGGTGGCGCAACGAGAGTAGCTGCCTTTACAGCTGCTCCAGTATTTTGTTTTTCTACTTCTTTCCTTTCCTTTCATCACTTTGCTGCTGTGAAATGTCAATGTCTTTACTGCGAGACTAATAAAGGCGAATCTGAGCCAAGAGAAATGGGAAGCGGTGGAAAATGAGAAGACAAAATGAAGGCAAGGTCACACATTGTGACCTTGCCTTCATTGTGACTCACAATGCTTCTGAAGTCAATTGGCCAACAAGCAGTTCAAGGTGTTCCCCGCCTAGCCTGCTCCAGGACGGTCCTGACCCTTGTGAGTGAATTCGCAAATGGATGGATAGATGCTTCCTTCTATCTGGAGTCAGAAATATTTTGTTTCTGCAGTTTCAGCTTACATTAGCTATCTGGCTGTCTATTAGCTATCTATTAGGTATCTATCCAGTTAGCTAGCTATCTATTAGATATCTATTAGCTAACTTGTTTGCTGGCTATCTGTTAGCTATCGAGCTGGTTATCTACTAGCTATCTATCCAGCTAGCTAGCTAACTATTAGCGATCTATTAGCTATCTATTACCTGGCTAGCTAGCTATCTATAAGCTGTCTATTAGCTAGCGAGTTAGCTTTCTATCTATTTGAGTGAACGCTGGTGCGTGTGGCTGCCGCTGCTCACCCACAGAAAAACTTCTTCTGACTGTAAAGTGACCTTGTTTTAAAAGGCGCTAATAAATGAAATGTAGTATGATAGCAAACTTTTTCCCCAGGCAAGACTTTGACTTTCTTGATTGTGAGAGAGTATTTTTGGATTGGGTTGGAGCTAGCTAGCTACCTAGCTAATAATGCAAATTTCCCCCTTGTGGGACTAATCTATGACCTATCTAGATAGCTAGCTATTTGAGAACCATATCAGCTATATAGCTACTTATTAGCTATCTAGCAGCTCGCAAGCTGGCTTACTATCTGAGTTACTTAGGGGTTGAGTGAACGCTGGCGCGTGTGGCTGCCGCTGCTCACCCAAAGAAAAACTGATCCAGTGACTGTAAAGTGACCTTGAGAGTTTTCAAAGGCGCTTAGAAATCATTATTACAATTATTATTATTATTATCTTTACAGATTCTCCTGGTGAGTGCTGCCCCCTCTTAGTGATGATCAGTAAACAAAGATGATGTGACAGGTCCGAAATTAAAAAAATGGAACAGTCTTTATTGATTTCACACCTCCTGAGCCAGTCGGTCACATAACACGCAAGGTCAGATGTCATCGGTGAAAACTTGTCCTGACACGGCCAGTCGAGCGCTGAAAGGTTGAACGGGACAGGACAGGCGGGGGGCCATCTTGCGCTGGTGTGCTTTCAGAGGCGGTTTCTCCAAAGAACCGTTTGAGCGGCTGCCATGTTTCTGCGCCGGACGGACGAGGATGTGGCGGAGCTCCCGTTGCTCGCGGCCGTGATGGCTGCAGCAGTAGAGCGCGGCGGGGTCCAGCGGGTGGGCCTCCGTGTTGAAGACGTAGCCCCCCGAGCTTAGCACGCAGCTGCCGTCCTCGCCGCCCTCCAGCCAGGACTCAGAGCCTCCGCCGTGCAGGAAGTGGGCGGGGTCAAAGAGTAAGTACAGGTATTTGATGGTCTCTGCCAGGAAGAAGGACTCCATCCTGTTGTCCAGCTGATGGTCTCGTAGGTCTTTTACCTGAAAGAAAGCAACAATACGCTAATTGCTATTTATTTGTTGTCCTTTACCTAGCTATGCAGCTGTTAGCTGTCTAGCTCACTGGCTGTTAGCTGGCTAGCTGTTGGCGATCTGGCTATCTATTAACTATTTATTAGCTATCCATTAGCTAGCTGGGTAGCTATTAGCTGTCTAGTTGGCTGGTTGTAAGCTGTCTAGCTGTTGGCTATCTATTAGCTATCCATTAGCGAGCTGGCTAGCTAATAGCTGTCTAGTTGGGTGGCTGTAGGCTGTCTAGCTGTTGGCTATCTGGCTATCTATTACCTATTTATTAGCTATCCATTAACTAGCTAGCTAGCTATTAGCTGTCTAGCTGGCTGGCTGTTGGTTATCTGGCAATCTATTAGCTATTCATGAGCTATCCAGTAGCTAGCTAGCTTTCTATCTATTTGAGTTACTTTGGGATTGAATGAACGCTGGCGCATATGGCTGATGCTGCTCACCCACAGAAAAACTATATCCTGTGACTGTCAAGTGACCTTGACCGAGTTTTGAAAGGCGCTTAGAAATCAAATGATTTATTATAATAATAATAATAATAATAATAATAATTATTATTATTATTATTATTATTAAGCTTGGGCCCGTACTGTCATGCCACCTGTATTGCCTCCAAAGAGGCACTCACACTAGCGTAGCCGCATGGCGTCTTGGCGATCCGCTCGACGGACTCCACCGCGTCCAGGCCCAGCTGGAGGTACGTGTGGTCGCCCGTCGCCTTGAACAGGTACATGGCGCTCTCCACTAACTCTGCAACAGTTGCAATACAGTGATAACTCAGTTTACGAACTTAATTGGGTCCCAGAAGTGTGTGTCAGGCGAATAGTGTGTATTCCAAACATTAATTTCACATAGGAAACAATTAAAATGAGAATAATCCGTTCCAAGGTCCCCATAAAACCCTTAAAACTTCACAAAATCTATCTTATTCTCTGTATAATAAATGTGCTATGGTATTGTAATTACAGAAATAAACTGTACTGTATAATAAACACATGCAAATAAACACTGCATCAAGCAAAATAGGCATACCGTATAGTAATGATTACCATTAGAGCTGAAAGGTGAGTATAGTTTTTGCTTTTTTGAATGTTGCTGTGCCGATGACCATTTTGTGTTTGGGAGCCTTTGACTGAGTCAGTTGCTTGTTCTGTAGCCACAAAGGGACATAAGTCTTCTTGTGCCGGTCCCAAGCCCGGATAAATACAGAGTGTTGTGTCAGGAAGGGCATCCGACGTAAAAGCTTGGCCAAAACAAACATGCAGATCAAACCTCTAAAGATGGAGGACACTGATTTGCTGTGGTGCGGTGTGGTCCCCTTGATGGGAAAAGCCGAAAGGAAAAGAAGATAATATAATTGTTTTATTGACCTTTGTGATAGTCGTTGATGCCTTGATGGAATGGAAAGCTGCAGAAACTGCAGAAACAGATGCATGCAGAAACTTCATAAATCAGAATCAGAATCATCTTTATTGGCAAGTATGTAGAACACACAAGGAATTTGTTTCTGGTAGAACACGCTGCACTAGTATCATAAAAAAAAACTGCTAAGTGGCACTATAGCGGGTTCCCTTGCTTGTATGTTCTCTTCAAATTATATAGCTGGCTTGTGCGGGTTATTTGTGGAGTCTGATTGATGGGAGATTTTAATATCAATAAAGTTGAAACGAGTCCATATTTCATTGTTTTCTCGCCATTTTACTTTTGTTTTTTGTTTTCTTTTCACTACGGTTTTTTGTTTCAAGCTCTTTCATCTACCTTTCGTGTGTGTGTGGGTGTTTCTGTAACCCCTAACCCCATTCACTGCTGCGTGTCCTGCTGCGTGTGTACCCTCCCTCCTCTACCATGGATCTTGACCAATGACGTGCAGGTTTAACCGAAGACTCGGGGCGGGGAATAGAGGAAAAAAAGCTGGCTGCAATTTCAGGAGCTCCAACAAACGGCCTGTACGACACATCACTCATTGTGGCGCTCCGTGTGTTTCCCAAAAACTAGTTCGTATGCCAAGATGATATTCTGGCGAATTTAACATTCGTAAGGTGAAAACTTCGTTAGCCTAAGCGCTCGTAAGCCAAGGTATCACTGTAACTTCATTTGCTTACTTTCAGGGATGACAAATTTCCGCTGATCAACTTTTTCAGAACAGATAAAAGTAAATATGTATTCTGGCTTTTTCGCTGTTCATTTCCTGTTTGGGCTTGTGTTGGCGAAAAGCGCCATTTTGATTGGATGATACTGACGCTGGTTGAAGGAAACTCCATTTTGATTGGATGATCTAGGGATGTAACAATATTTTTCAATAATAATTCATCCCACATTTTCTAATAGCATATTCATCAGAATCACCTCTATTGCAAAGTATATAGAACACACAAGGAATTTGTTGTTGATAGAGTGTTTTATGCACATTAGTAAACATATTAGGTTATTTCATGTTTAGCTTAGTACACATTATGATTATTGCACGTTTAATTTCAGTCTAATAGCATTATCAATCTTATTAGTTCAATAGTCGTTGCAAAGAAGCAACGGCTCCAACTTCAATCTAAGACCCTCCCAACACTGAGTTGTCCGTAGCTGATTGGACAACAGATCGCTGCTGTGGACATTCAAAAACTTGTCAGAGCGGGAGCTCGCTCTCTTTGTTTTCCTATCTTTGTCCGTGTGCTCGTGTCTTCGCTCCTACCTAGACGAGAGTGTGCTTTTTCTGTCTCACTAGAATAAAGTAGTTTTTTGTTCACCATCTATTGTCGTTACTGATATTTTTATCACTGAACTTCTTTGAACACCGAACCAGGAAAGAAACAAGAATTAGAACCGAACATTAATTGGCGCCGAAATCCGTGCCCAGTCACACCAGCCCTGGGCGTTTGAAGAGTTCCACCTGTGCGCCCCGGTTAACGAGAGACGGGAAAGCTCAAAAAGCTCCCGGTGGTTCTGCCCGTTTAAAAAATCAACGGGAGACGCGCCGCGAACCTGCTCCTTGGCTGGCGCCAACCTACGGAAGAAACGAAGATTTTTTCGCTCTTCGCTGAAGCCTGCTTGTGAGTCCTCACGAGAGACGGGAAGAATATCACTTCTTTCTGGTGGCTGTGGGGCTCCCGACCGTCTGGCTGGAAGACTACACGGCAGTGTTCAAAAGTTCACTAGGTGAGTAACACGCTAGCTAGCAGCCATTATTTGAATGTATTGTGAGACTCCTCCTGGCCAGAGGTATCTTATTCATTTAACCCATGTACATACCGGTGTAACGCGGTTTTCTTTGGACTAAGGTGAGCCCAATAAGAAGACGGGACCGGTGGTGCACAAAAGGACTTGTGTACGCGACATTCTAGTGCTTTTATGGACTAGACGTCTGGTTTTTGTTCTACACGCCGACTTATGCGTCACCTTACCGTGGTGGAGGGGTTTGTGTGTCCCAATGATCCTAGGAGCTAGGTTGTCTGGGGCTTCATGCCCCTGGTAGGGTCACCCATGGCAAACAGGTCCTGGGTGAGGGACCAGCCAAAGTACGACTCAGAAGACCCCGTATGATGAGAAAGACAAATGGATCTAGTTTTCCCTTGCCCGGACGCGGGTCACCGGGGCCTCTCTCTGGAGCCAGGCCTGGAGATGGGGCTTGTTGGCGAGCGCCTGGTGGCCGGGCCTACACCCATGGATGCCGGTCGGGCTCAGCCCAAAGAGGAAACGTGGGTCCCCCTTCTCAAGGGCTCACCACCCATGGGAGGGGTCAGAGGGGTCGAGTGCAATGTGAGCTGGGCAGCAGCCAAAGGCGGGGACCCTGGCGGTCCGACCCTCGACTGCAGAAGCTAGCTCTGGGGACGTGGAATGTCACCTCTCTTACAGGGAAGGAGCCTGAGCTGGTGCACGAGGTTGAAAAGTTCCGACTAGACATAGTTGGGCTTGCCTCCACACACAGCCTGGGTTCCGGTACCAGCCCTCTCGAGAGGGGTTGGACTCTCTTCCACTCTGGAGTTGCCCACGGTGAGAGGCGTAGAGCAGGTGTCGGCATACTTATTGCCCCCCGACTCGCCGCCTGTACATTGGGATTCACCCCAGTAGACGAAAGGGTTGCTTCCCTCCGCCTTCAGGTGGGGGGACGGGTTCTGACTGTTGTCTGTGCATATGCACCAAACAGCAGTTCAGTGTACCCATCCTTTTTGGAGACCTTAGGGGGTGTGCTGGAGAGCGCTCCCCCTGGGGACTCCCTTGTTCTGCTGGGCGATTTCAATGCTCATGTGGGCAATGACAGTGGGACCTGGAAGGTCGTGATTGGGAGGAATGGCCCCCCCGATCAGAACAGGAGTGGTGTCTTGTTATTAGACTTCTGTGCTCAACACGGATTGTCTACAACAAACACTTTATTCAAACATAAGGGTATCCATATGTGCACGTGGCACCAGGACACCCTTGTTCGCACTTCGATGATTGACTTTATAGTTGTATCATCGGATTTGCGGCCTCATGTTTTGGACACTCGAGTGAAGAGAGGGGCGGAGCTGTCAACTGATCACCACCTGGTGGTGAGTAGGCTCCGTTGGAGGGGGAAGATGCCAGTCAGACCCAAACGTGTTGTGAGGGTTTGTTGGGAACGTCTGGCAGAATCCCCTGTCAGAAGGAGTTTCAACTCCCACCTCCGGCAGAACTATACACATGTCCCGGGGGAGGTGGGGGACATTGAGTCCGAATGGACCATGTTCCGTACCTCCCTTGCTGAGGCGGCAAATCAGAGTTGCGGCCGTAAGGTGGTTGGTGCCTGTCGTGGAGGCAATCCCCGTACTCGCTGGTGGACACCAGTAGTAAGGGATGCCGTAAAGCTGAAGAAGGAGTCCTACCGGGCTTATATAGCCTGTGGGACTCCTGAGACAGCTGACACGTATCGACTAGCCAAGCGGAATGCAGCCTCTGTGGTCGCCGAGGCAAAAACACGGGCATGGGAAGAGTTCGGTGAGGCCATGGAAGCCGACTTCCGGACCGCTTCGAGGAAATTCTTGTCCACCATCCGGCGTCTCGGGAGGGGAAAGCAGTGCACCACTAACACTGTGTACAGTGAGGGTGGGGCGCTGCTGACTTCGACTCGGGACGTCGTGAACCGGTGGGCAGAGTACATCGAAGACCTCCTCAACTCCACCAACATGCCTTCCTTGGAGGAAGCAGTGTCTGGGGACTCCGAGGTGGGCCCTCCGATCCTTGTGACTGAAGTCACCGAGGTGGTTAAAAAGCTCCTCGGTGGCAAGGCCCCGGGGGTGGATGAGATCCGACCGGAGTTCCTAAAGGCTCTGGATGTTGTGGGGCTGTCCTGGCTGACACGCCTCTGCAACATTGCGTGGTCATCGGGGAGAGTGCCTCTGGATTGGCAGACCGGGGTGGTGGTCCCCCTTTTTAAAAAGGGGGACCGGAGGGTGTGTTCCAACTACAGAGGGATCACACTCCTCAGCCTCCCTGGAAACGTCTATTCAGGGGTCCTAGAGGGGCGGGTCCGTCGGAAAGTCGAGCCTCAGATTGAGGAGGAACAGTGTGGTTTTCGTCCCAGCCGCGGAACAGTGGACCAGCTCTACACCCTTAGCAGGGTCCTCGAGGGCGCATGGGAATTCGCCCAACCACTACACTACACTACATGTGTTTTGTGGACTTGGAGAAAGCGTTTGACCGTGTCCCTCGTGGAGTTCTGTGGAGGGTACTTCGGGAGTATGGGGTACAGGAGCGGCTGATACGGGCCGTTCGGTCCCTATATGACCGATGTCAGAGTCTGGTTCGCATTGCCGGCAGTAAGTCGGAATCGTTTCCAGTGAGGGTTGGGCTCCGCCAAGGCTGCCCTTTGTCACCGATTCTGTTCATAACCTTTATGGACAGAATTTCTAGGCGCAGCCGAAGCGTTGAAGGTTTCCGTTTTGGTAGCCTCAGTATAGCATCTCTGCTTTTTGCAGATGATGTTGTACTGTTGGGGCCTTCAAGTGGAGCTCTCCAACTCTCGCTGGAGCGTTTCGCAGCCGAATGTGAAGCGGCTGGGATGGTCGGGGAGGAGATTTTGCCTCAAGTGGAGGAGTTTAAGTATCTGGGTGTCTTGTTCACGAGTGAGGGTGAAAGGGATCGAGAGGTCGACAGGCGGATTGGTGCGGCGTCTGCCGTGATGTGGACTTCGTACCGATCTATCGTGGTGAAGAAGGAGCTGAGCCAAAAAGCAAAGCTCTCAATCTACCGGTCGATCTACGTCCCAACCCTCATCTATGGTCACGAGCTATGGGTTGTGTCCGAAAGAACGAGATCCCGGATGCAAGCGGCCGAAATGAGCTTTCTCCGTCGGGTGTCCGGGCTCTCCCTTAGAGATAAGGTGAGAAGCTCGGTCATCCGGGAGGGGCTCAAAGTCGAGCCGCTTCTCCTCCACATCGAGAGGAGCCAGATGAGGTGGCTCGGGCATCTGATTAGGATGCCCCCTGGACGTCTCCCTCGCGAGGTGTTCCGGGCATGCCCCACTGGCAGGAGACCCCGGGGACGACCCAGAACACGCTGGAGAGACTATGTCTCCCAGCTGGCATGGGAACGCCTCGGGATCCGCCAGGACGAGCTGGAAGAAGTGGCTGGGGAGAGGGAAGTCTGGGCTTCCCTACTGAAGCTGCTGCCCCCCGCGACCCGACCCCAGATAAGCGGCAGAAGATGGATGGATGGATGGACGCCGACTTATGATTCGGAAGTTTTCCAGCGAAAGAAATCGATCACAAGGTGGTGATAATCTGGAACTCAGTTTGTGTGAGGGCTGCTTCCGGTTGAAAAAAACAAAAGGTTTTAATTCTGATGCAGACGTTATATGTTATTTTAAAGAGCAGCTGCTAAAGTACGGGGTTATCTGAAAAATTAATGCATTTAAAATAGTTTGTTCTATGCTAGAATAGTGACACAGATAGGTTCCTTTGTCTTACAAAGAAAAAAAAGGGTGGGGGCGAAGTCATTTGAGCTGTCAGTGTGTGTGTGTGTGTGTGTGTGTGTGTGTGTGTGTGTGTGTGTGTGTGTGTGTGTGTGTGTGTGTGTGCGTGCGTAAATGCATTCCTTGTGTGTGCGTGAACGCGCATCGTGACTGAGAATTGGCGCGAATCACGCTCTTTGTTCTTGGGTTCGAATCAACATCACGGAGTGTGCCTCTTTTCTGAGTGATAGTCACTGAAGGAATTTGTTTGTTGGAAAATTGAAAATGGGTGCTATTTTTTCTAAAAAGACTCCAATTCATCGGGACGTCGAATTCATGTCTAAAAAAATTCCAGGAAGCGAACTTTATTGCAAGAAGTGGATGGAACATGGTGAATTTTCTGGTGCTTTGCAAGTTCAATCTTCGAGAGAGATCATGTTTCGATTAAAATTACAGGAGGCATCCGCGGTTAACAAGTCTCTTGGGAAGATTCGGGCCGAGATCCTTGCTTGTGAGACCTGGATGGCAGAAGCAAGAATCAGAGAGCATGAATTGGAAGTGAAACGAATTAAAAAAGATGGCAGATCGGATGCAGTCATTGATCCAAACTGCAGAGCACCCCCATAGGAGACCATGAGGAGGGGCTGTGGGCTGTCCCTAGGCGAGCGCCTCAGACCCCCCCCCCCCTCCTCCTCCTTCTACTGTTCAACCCCTGTGGGGCGGGTGGCCCCCCCTGTGATGACTCCAAATGTCTGTTGTATCCGCTTGAAGAATTGAATGAAATTAAAATGAATAATGAAAGTGATTGTGAAGCTTTTCCACTTGTTCAAGTGGCTAATTCTTCAAGCATACAGGACTAAACCATCTTGGTGCGACAGTGATGTCGCTGAAGCATGCAAAGGATTAGGTGATTTTTGTTGAGAATGCGGAAAGTTGGACTGAGAATTTTGAGGAATTGTGTGCTTCTTATGAGTCGAATGGACAAGAAACGTTGAAGGTTCTCAGGAGATGCTTGGGACGTCATTGGAATCTGGTGAAAGGGTGTTATTCTGGGAAAACATTGACGGGAACAAATATGACGTATGAGGAGGTGACAACCCAACAAAGATTGGTTTGTGAGAACATCCGGACATTATAAAAAATCCACCGGAGTAGGAAATTCAACATAATAACAAAAAATGGGATACATGTAAAGACAGTGACAGGACGCTTTCAGTGTGTTTTTCTGACACCCCAACTGTATTATTTTCTGACATGATGAGGATTCCATATATGTTGAGCAATTCAAGCAGATTGGAAAGAATGAAAAAGCTATGTCTTCAAAGATGGCCGCTGAAGAAGTACCTCCTGCCTTAGAAGGACAAACTTAAAATCGCCTTTGCTGAGACAGAGAATTAACCGATGCAGTAGGCGGGGCGAGCTGTGGAATGGGGAATTTGAGCTTGGGAGTCAGAGGTCAAAGGGGTGGGGAGGATCTTCGTGCGGGGTCCACTCCACCACTTCCTCGAGAAGGCTGCCCTCTTTTTTCCCCCACATTCACTCTCCCTCTCCCTTACTGCTTTATGTAGACCAGATGTGGGTCAGGATGAGAATAGATTGGAACACACGTCCCCTACTGGGGACACTCAGTCGTTACACCAAATTTTTGCTCACAAGAAATGTCTTCATGTATTGCTGACCTTAAAAAATTCGGTGACTTCTCAAATTCTATTATACATTGACGACATCTTAATTGCTTCACCGACTGAAGATGAGAACAAGACTGTGTCAATAGTTTTGTTCCAATATTTAGCGAATACAGGTAACAAAGCTTCTTTGGATAAATTAGTTTTCCAAAAAGAAGTTGAACTCTAAAGAAAAAAGATGATGACATTTCTACAACCTGATTTGGATGACATACCTTTATCTGGCAGCATCCACACTGAAAGTATTGCTGATGGTTCATTACCAAAAACGTATTCAACACAAACAGCAGAAATTGTTGCATTGCTTGAAGCGTGTAAATGGGCGGAAGGAAAAACAGTGACCATTTTTACAGACAGTCAAAATGCGTTTTCCACACTTCACTGCTTTGCAGCTCAGTGGAACCGCAGAGGAATGACTACATCGAACAGAAAATCTGTTGAACATGCAGATTTATTGAGAGGCTTATTGAAAGCTATCCTCCTTCCAAAAAGTGTAGCTGTATGCAAATGTGCAGCGCACACGAGGGCTAAAGACAGAATTAGCTCAGAATTAGAGCAGATGCAGCCGCCAAGAAGGCTGCTCAGACTACTTTCAATTTGGTAAATCAAGAAATGCGTGAATTAGTGCCTACACAAGTTTTGAAGGACATGCAAGCGTTAGCTACAAAATCCGAAAAAGATTTGTGGCTTGCCGATGGTGCCAAGCTCATTGATGAGCTGTATAAAATAGACAACAAACCATGTTTACCGAGAAACATGTTTCCTATGGTGGCTCGATTGAGCCATGGTAGTTCACATGTATCAACAGCAGGCATGGTGTTTATAGCAGGGAAAGTATTCCATTTAAGCAGAGGTTTCAACTCATACGCAAAAAAAAAAACTTTTGTCGGAGTTGTTTGATTTGCTGTAAACACAATCCACAAGGTAACATGCGACCAAAAAGAGGAACATTTCCACAGGGGTCACACCCCTTTGAAGTGGTCCACATGGATTTCATTGAACTAAGCACAAGTAATTCTTATAAATACTGTTTGGTGTTAATTGATTCATTCACCAGATGGGGGAAATTGTGCCTTCAAAGAAATCCGATACATTATCCGTTGCAAAAGCGTTATGCAAACATATTATTCCAGAACATGGCATACCAAGAATAATTTGGAGTGATAATGGTCATTAACATTCTGTTAATGACGTAATAACCAAAATTTCTGAACATTTAGGTATTAAATTAAAGAACCACTGTGCACATCATCCACAGAGTGCAAGATTAGTTGAAAGAACGAATGGTACGATAAAAAATCGACTCAGAAAAACGATGGAGGCAACAGTCAAATTATGGCCTGAACGTCTATTTCTGATTAAATTATATACAGTAAAGTCTCGTTATATCGATATTCAAGGGAGTCCGAAAAAATATCGATATAACCGGGACTATCGATATATCCGACCCTGTTTGCATGTAATTTTCTCCGTGCGTGCATAGAAATAGTATCGATATAACCGGGACTATCGATATATCCGATATCGATATAACGAGACTTTACTGTATATATGAAAATAATGCCCTCTAATAATGGCTTAACGCCTTTTGAGATATTGCAATGGAAGATCATTCTTCCTCCCATTATTGGAAGGTGAACTTTGGGCAAAAGAATGAATCAGATCCAAGCGTTTTGTTGGCTAAATCGTGTAAAAATTTTACAACAAAAAAGAGGTCCACAGCACGTGTACTGCCGCAGTCCTGTGTTCCCTCCACAGGAACAGAGGCTGTTGTGCCCCGGTGGCAAGGCGCTGATCAAGGTCTGCACCAAAGTCGGAGGGGCCATTCACCGTGCTGATCAAGATCGTCGAAAGAACCACCTGGGTGCATCAAAGCCACTGCAAGATCGCTCACCAACCAGATCCTGAGCAGGTGGAAGAGAGACGGAGCCAAACTACTCAATAGCCATGGGTTTGGTCCACATCATCTTGCTGTACGAATTCGTGAAGGCAATCCAAATGACACACGTAGAACCTCCCATTCCATCAGCCTGGGAAATTCCACTAATACATCCAACAAATTCAGAAAAGTGCCCTAGCATGGCACATCCTGTAGCCTGCTTGCCACTACAAGATGCAGGAATCATCTCATTTCCCCTTAACATTCTCATGAACGAAGCACGACAAATTGATTATCCTCATGGTTCTTGGTACGCTCGTATCAAGTCAGGGAAGGTTTGGACCACTGGTTGGGATTCGGTTGTGGTCCATTCTGAGCCCAAAACAAAATGGGTTCAAAATAGCTGTGCCCAAGAAGCAAAACAAATTGTCAGAAAGATAACTCGAGGGAACTGGTTAGGAACTGGAACTGGCACAATGACAGATATCCAACTCGTTATCGTAACCCACAAGGTTGCAGGATGCATGGACTTGAGACTCTGTCCTGATTTTCGTGAACATCACATTGGTTTTCCCGTAACTATATGCATGATGTCATCTGTGACATCACCAGTCGTAACATCGCCTTTCCAGCGCAAACCACACATCAAACTCACAGCCTGGATGGAAACACCTGACAAAAAAGCCCAAAATTCAGGTGTCATGGACGCATTACATCAACCGTTTGCAGGAGAAAAACACAACTGTAATCCATTGTTATCAAACATGTGGTATCGTTATGCTACACTAATTGCTAAACAAAATAGGAAACGTAATTGCTTCGTTTGTTCCAAAATGCCACATTCGGTGATGCAACAGAGAGTGCATTCAAAGGTATTTCGAGATAAAATGGCTCGAGCTGCATATATGTTAATATCTTCGCATAAACCTGATCAACATTTTCCAGTTCTTCGCAATGCTTCGAGAGGAGAGATTGTTCCAAGTTTAGATACAATTTTGGAAACTGAAAATCAGGTTTTGACCGAGAGCGGATTGCGATTACCAGTATGCGTTGCAATATACGGTACAGGTCAAAATTTAGGTTTTATAGATGAGGATAGATGTTTATATGTGCTACCGTTAAATACCAATGTCACCATCTTACCCGTATCTTCACATCTTTGGTGGTTATGTGGTTGGAAAGTATATTCTTTTATTCCTCCGAGAGCCTACGGCATGTGCGCACCTGTTACTGTAACTGACAATACTTTCATCGTTACCAGTCGTCCAGCGCACCATCATGTGAAAAGAAGAGTGTCGTTTAAGCCCCATGATTCGATCTGGGGAACTGATGTTCCAGAACAATTCAAACACCATAGCACGGGAAGTAAGGTAATGTTAGCTCTTTTTCCACAAATTGGAGTGGCTAAAAACATGCTACGAATTGAAACAATTGACTACAGGTTTCAAGTGTTTGTAAATGCCAGTTTGGAAGTAGATGAAATGCAAAACACTGAAATTGCAGCAATTAGACAAATGGTGCTGCAAAATAGAATGGCTTTGGACCTTTTGACGGCCCCACAAGGGGCCGTCTGTGCTATGGTGGGTGACACTTGTTGTACGTACATACCCGAAGAAGCGAATTCCATAAACATGACTGATGCTTTGTCTGTTGTCAGGAATCTCAGAGACGCCATGGCCAAGGATCGACGGACTGATCACCCGTGGATCTTTGACGGGCTCTTTGGGGGCTCTTGGTATCGGACTTTGCTCAGAGTGTTTATCCCATTCGCAATTGTGATTGTACTTATTTTCTTAGTCATTGGTTGTATTATTCCATGCTTAAGAGCAATGCTAATGAATATGATAACTAATTCTCAGGTGAATTACGCAAAGGTTTTGTATCAACAAATGCGTGAAGGGGACCCTGTGTTGTAGCTAGGAATAGTACACCATGGCCAGAGTGTGGTTGCTCCAACAAACAAAAGCAAAAAAAGAAACGGAGAGCCGAGAAGGAGTTTTCCTCATTAAAATTTAAAAACCCTCAAAAATGGAGAGGTTACATATCACAGCAGCAAAGTTGTGATAGAGGTTTTTCGCCTTCTCCATGGTGTTAGTTAGATTAGTTAGATAATATTAGATAATGTTAGATAGATTAGATTAGATGAGTAAAGCAAGAATAAAGAATGGTTCCCTGTGCAGTTAGTATGATGTGCATGCATGAAAACTTTTGGAAATGTATGAACTGATGTTTAAATGTACAACAGGAGGGAATGATAGAGTGTTTTATGCACATTAGTAAACATATTAGGTTATTTCATGTTTAGCTTAGTACACATTATGATTATTGCACGTTTAATTTCAGTCTAATAGCATTATCAATCTTATTAGTTCAACAGTCTTTGCAAAGAAGCAACGGCTCCAACTTCAATCTAAGACCCTCCCAACACTGAGTTGTTTTTATTCAAGATGGCGCCCCCCTGTGTGGCTGCCTCCACAGCAGCTCTTTCCCTTTCTTGTCTACTTTTTCACTTCTTTACTTTTCCGTTTTTGTTTTGCCTAATCTCGTTCCATAAACCTACGGAGAGGAGATGGGCATCTTTTCTTTTGCTCATCGCCGTTATTTTTTACTTTTTCATCGCTCCTGTGAACGGGGAATCCACGCGCACGCGGAATCCCATTGTTTACAGTCGAGACCAGCTACTAGCGTGGCGGGCTAATAGCGGACTAGCGGCCGCCGCACCAGACATCCCCGATGAACTGAAGAGGAGGAAACGAGGATGTCGGGCCGGGAAAGATCGCCGCAAAAGAACGAGGAAATACCGACACGTTCTCCCGTCCGTCATCATGGGGAACGTGAGATCGCTCCCAAATAAAATGGATGAGCTGGCGGCGCTAACGCGACATCAGAGGGAGTACCGGGAAGCCAGCTTGCTACTCGTCACGGAGACATGGCTTTCGGCAATCACTCCGGACGCCCACGCAGAGTTGGAGGGCTTCCAACTCGTACGAGCGGACAGAAATGAAGGCAGCGGTAAGCAGAAAGGACGGGGGATTGCTGTATTTGTGAATGACAAATGGTGCAATCCTGGGCACATCACGGTGAAGGAAAAACTTTGCACTCGGGACATCGAGCTGCTAGCCGTTAGCCTCCGGCCGCATTACCTGCCACGGGAATTCTCACACGTCATAGCCGTGACGACGTACATTCCCCCTACGGCAAATGGCGGCGCTGCCTCCGATGCCCTCATATCTGTTGTAAACAAGCTGCAAACCCAGTCCCCCAACGCCTTGTTTATCATCTCAGGGGACTTCAATCACATTTCCCTGAAATTCTCCCTCCCAACATTCACACAGTATGTAACTTGTGCCACCAGAGACAATAACATATTGGACCTATTTTATTCAAACGCCAAGGATGCATACAAACCCTCCCCCCTCCCCCCTCTCGGAAGAGCAGACCACAATATGGTTTATCTCCAGCCTGTGTACAAACCCCTTGTGCAGAGGCAACCAGCTGTGACCCGCACGATCAAAAGATGGTCCACAGAAGCTGAAGAAGCTCTGCGGGACTGTTTTGATTCAACCAGGTGGGAGCTCTTTACTGAGATTCATGGGGAAGACATTGACTCACTCACCAACACCATCACAGACTACATTAACTTTTGTGAACAAAACACCGTACCCACCAGGACTGTGCGGTGTTTTGCCAACAACAAACCATGGATTAATCCCGACATAAAAGTCCTCCTGAAGGAGAAGAAAATGGCTTTTGTGTCGGGCAACAGAGAGGAACTGAAGGCCGTGCAGATCCAACTGAGGAGGAAGATCAGAGAGGGGAAGAAGGCCTACAGGATGAAAATGGAGGAGCAGCTGCAAGCCAGCAATGTCGCTGGTGTCTGGAAGGGCCTGAAAAACATCTCAGGCCACAAAAGCCCAGTGACATTGAACGAAAAAGACAAGGACTGGGCAGATGAACTCAACCGCTTTTTCAATCGGTTTGACAAGACGCCAGCCGCCCCCGGCCCACCGTCAACTTCACCTGTAGCTGCACCTGCACCAACTCTCACTGTGGCCTTACCCTCCCTGCCCCTCTCACGACCAGCTTTCCACAAACAACATCTGCCTTCCCAACCGTTGCCACACCCTCAGCCGCCACTCTGCCTCCTGGTTCCTGCCTGTCTGTCACAACTGCGCAGGAGAGGAACCAACTGAGGAGGATGCAGGTGAGGAAGGCAGCAGGTCCGGATGACATCAGTTCCCGACTCCTCAAGACCTGCTCCGACCAGCTGTGTGACATTGTCCAGCACTTGTTCAACCTGAGCATGAAGCTGGGCAGAGTTCCACAGCTGTGGAAAATGTCATGCCTGGTCCCGGTGCCCAAGATTGCCAACCCCAAAGAGCTCAACAGCTACAGACCGGTGGCGCTGACGTCTCACCTGATTAAGACGCTGGAGAGACTCGTCCTCGCCCACCTGCGACCGCTGGCAAGCTCATCGCTGGACCCGCTGCAGTTTGCCTACCAGCCCAGCATCGGTGTGGAGGATGCCATCATCTACCTCCTCCATACGGCGTTGCTGCACCTGGAGAATGCTGGGAGCACGGTGAGGATCACATTCTTCGATTTCTCCAGTGCCTTCAACACCATCCAGCCAAGTCTACTGGGGGACAAGCTGCAGCATGCCGGAGTCGACCATCACCTCACATCCTGGATTACAGATTACCTCACAAACAGGCCACAGTACGTGAGAGTAAAGAACTGTGAGTCGGGCAGGCTTCTCTGCAGCACCGGAGCGCCGCAGGGAACAGTCCTGGCTCCATTCCTCTTCACCCTCTACACCTCGGACTTCAACTACAACACCCCAACCTGCCACCTTCAGAAGTTCTCTGACGACTCAGCTATTGTCGGCCTCATTACAGAGGGAGACGATAGGGAGTACAGGGGACTGACAAAGGACTTTGTGGACTGGTGCCAGCAGAATCACCTCCAGATCAACACCGGCAAAACCAAGGAGCTGGTGGTGGATTTCTGCAGGAAACAATCGTCACCTGCACCATTGAACATCCAGGGTTCGGACATTGAGAGGGTGACCTCCTACAAGTACCTGGGTGTTACTCTCAACAATAAACTGGACTGGACAACAAACACGGATGCCCTAATCAAAAAGGGACAGAGTCGCCTCTTCCTCCTCAGGAAACTGAGGTCTTTTGGAGTTCAGGGGTCACTCCTAAAGACTTTCTATGACTCTGTGGTGGCATCAGCCATCCACTATGGCATTGTCTGCTGGTCAGGCAGCATCACCACCCGGGACAGAAAAAGACTGGAGCGCTTTGTCAAGCGGGCCAGTTCTGTCGTGGGCTGCTCGCTGGACTCTCTAAAGGAGGTGGGCAACAGACGGACGCTAGCTAAACTAAAAGCTATGACGGACAGCCCCTCCCACTCCCTCCTGCCCATCCTGACAGCTCTGGGTAGCTCCTTTAGCCAGAGACTATTACACCCGCGCTGCAAGAAGGAGAGGTACCGCCGCTCGTTCCTACCGACTGCTGTCAGGCTTCACAATTCCCAATGATCACATGTGAAAAAAAAAAAAAAAAAAAAAAAAAAAAAAAAAAAAACTGGACACTTGTAAATATGGGTTGTTGCAATATATCTAAATGCATTTTTTGATTCTGCACTATGTACAGTCTTGTTTATAGAACGGTTTTTGCACATCTACATTTGCACAGTATACAGTTGACATTTTTATTTTGTTATGCTTAGAATATCTTGTTTTCTATCCTTTCACTCCCACCCCAACCCCATCCCTCTTCAATTGCTGCTGTGGACTGCAAATTTCCCCATTGCGGGACGAATAAAGGTATTCTGATTCTGATTGTCCGTAGCTGATTGGACAACAGATCGCTGCTGTGGACATTCAAAAACTTGTCAGAGCGGGAGCTCGCTCTCTTTGTTTTCCTATCTTTGCCCGTGTGCTCATGTCTTCGCTCCTACCTAGACGAGAGTGTGCTTTTTCTGTCTCACTAGAATAAAGTAGTTTTTTGTTCACCATCTATCGTCGTTACTGATATTTTTATCACTGAACTTCTTTGAACACCGAACCAGGAAAGAAACAAGAATTTAAACCGAACAGTTGTGTTTGTGTGTTTGTAGAACACGCTGCACTAGTATCATCATCAAAAAATTGCAAAGAGGCACTATACAGTTCTATTTGGGTTACTGTTTAAAGAGTTAATGGCTTGGGGGAACAAGCTGGATTTGGTGCGCATGGATCGGTAGTGACTGCCTAAGGGAAAAGGTGGTAGGCAGGGTGCGGAGGGTCAAGTAGGCTTTTTCTGCGCCCTTGTTTGGAATCTTCAGTGTGTAAATCCTAGAGAGTGGGTAGGGTGGTGCCAAAGATTTTTTCCGCCGTCCTAACTGTCCGTTGAAGTTGGGTTTTGTCCATTTTTGTGGCGGGCTCGAACCAAACGGTGATGGAAGAACACAGGATGGATTCGATGACAGACCTGTAGCACCTCCTGTGGCAGGCCATGCCTCTTTAGCAGCCTCAGTACATCCTCTGTTGGGCCCTTCTGGGGATGGAATTGGTGTTGACCTCCCACTTCATGTCCTGGGAGACTGTGATTCCCAGGAAGTTGAAGGTCTCGACGGCTGACACGAGGCAGTTGGATAGTGTGAGGGGCAGCTGTGGTGATGGATTTCTCCTGATGTCACATCCTCCTCCTCCAGGTAAGAAAACAAGATATTCTAAGCATAACAAAATAAAAATGTCAACTGTATACTGTGCAAATGTAAATGTGCAAAACCGTTTTAATAAAAAAACTGTACATCGTGCAAGTAAAATTTTCAAGAAAGGCATATTGATATTTTGCATCAACCCATATATACAAGTGTCCAGTTTTTTTTTCACATGTGATCATTGAGAATTGCGAAGCCTGACAGCAGTCGGTAGGAACGAGCGGCGGTACCTCTCCTTCTTGCAGCGCGGGTGTAATAGTCTTTGGCTAAAGGAGCTACCCAGTGCTGTCAGGGTGGGCGGGGGGGGCTGTCCATCATAGCTTTTAGTTTAGCTAGCGTCCGTCTGTTGCCCACCTCCTCCAGAGAGTCCAGCGAGCAGCCCAGGACAGAACTGGCCCTCTTGACAAGGCGCGCCAGTCTTTTCCTGTCCCGGGTGGTGATGCTGCCTGACCAGCAGACAATGCCATAGTGGATGGCTGTAGCCACCATAGAGTCATAGAAAGTCTTTCGGAGTAACCCCTGAACTCCAAAAGACCTTTCGGAGTAGGACCCTGTCCCTGAACTCCAAAAGAGTAACACTCAGTTTGTAGGAGGTCACCCTGAGTCCGAACCCTGGATGTTCAATGGTGCAGGTGAGGAGGCAGAAGTCTCTGTCCTCTTTTGATCTAGAGGTGATTCTGCTGGCACCAGTCCACAAAGTCCTTTGTCAGTCCCCTGTACTCCCTATCGTCTCCTTCTGTAATGAGGCCGACAATAGCTGAGTCGTCAGAGAACTTCTGAATGTGGCAGGTTGGGGTGTTGTAGTTGAAGTCCGAGGTGTAGAGGGTGAACAGGAATGGAGCCAGGACTCACCCCTGCGGCGCTCCAGTGCTGCAGAGAAGCCTGTCCGACTCACAGTTCTTTACCCTCATGTACTGTGGCCTGTTTGTGAGGTAATCTGTAATCCTAGATGTGAGGTGATGGTCGACTCCGGCATGCTGCAGCTTGTCCCCCAGTAGACTTGGCTGGATGGTGTTGAAGGCACTGGAGAAATCGAAGAATGTGATCCTCACCGTGCTCCCAGCATTCTCCAGGTGCAGCAACGCCGTATGGAGGACGTAGATGATGGCATCCTCCACACCGATGCAGGGATGGTAGGCAAACTGTAGCGAGTCCAGCGATGAGCTTGCAAGCGGTCGCAGGTGGGCGAGGACAAGTCTGTCCAGCGTCTTCATCAGGTGAGACGTCAGCGCCACCGGTCTGTAGCTGTTGAGCTCCTTTGGGTTGGCTATCTTGGGCACTGGGACCAGGCATGACGTTTTCCACAGCTGTGGAACTCTGCCCAGCTTCAGGCTTAGGTTGAACAAGTGCTGGACAATGACACACAGCTGGTCGGAGCAGGTCTTGAGGAGTCGGGAACTGATGTCATCCGGACCTGCTGCCTTCCTCACCTGCATCCTCCTCAGTTGGTTCCTCACCTGCGCAGCTGTGACAGACAGGCAGGAACCAGGAGGCAGAGTGGTGGCTGAGGGTGTGGCAACGGTTGGGAGGGCAGTTGTTGGTTGCGGGAAGCTGGTCGTGAGAGAGGGCAGGGAGGGTAAGGCCACAGTGAGAGTTGGTGCAGGTGCAGCTACAGGTGAAGTTGATGGTGGGCCGGGGGCGGCAGGCGTCTTGTCAAACCGATTGAAAAAGCAGTTGAGTTCATCTGCCCAATCCTTCTCTTTTTCGTTCAATGTCACTGGGCTTTGGTGGCCTGAGATGTTTTTCAGTCCCTTCCAGACACCGGCGACATTGCTGGCTTGCAGCTGCTCCTCCATTTTCATCCTGCAGGCCTTCTTCCCCTCTCTTATCGTCCTCCTCAGTTGGATCTGCCCGGCCTTCAGTTCCTCTCTGTTGCCCAACACAAAAGCCCTTTTCTTTTCCTTCAGGAGGACTTTTATGTCGGGATTAATCCATGGTTTGTTGTTGGAAAAACACCACACAGTCCTGGTGGGTACGGTGTTTTGTTCACAAATGTTCATGTAGTCTGTGATGGTGTTGGTGAGTGAGTCAATGTCCTCCCCATGAACCTCAGTGAAGAGCTCCCACCTGGTTGAGTCAAAACAGTCCCGCAGAGCTTCTTCAGCTTCTGTGGACCATCTTCTGACCGTGCGGGTCACAGCTGGTTGCCTCTGGACAAGGGGTTTGTACACAGGCTGGAGATAAACCATATTGTGGTCTGCTCTTCCGAGAGGGGGGAGGGGGGAGGGTTTGTATGCATCCTTGGCATTTGAATACAATAGGTCCAATATGTTATTGTCTCTGGTGGCACAAGTTACATACTGTGTGAATGTTGGGAGGGAGGATTTCAGGGAAACGTGATTTAAGTCCCCTGAGATGATGAACAAGGCGTTGGGGGACTGGGTTTGCAGCTTGTTTACAACAGTCATGAGGGCATCGGAGGCAGCGCCGCCATTTGCCGTAGGGGGAATGTACGTCGTCACGGCTATGACGTGTGAGAATTCCCGTGGCAGGTAATGCGGCCGGAGGCTAACGGCTAGCAGCTCGATGTCGCGAGTGCAGAGTTTTTACTTGACCGTAATGTGCCCAGGGTTGCACCATTTTTCATTCACAAACACCGCAATCCCCCCTCCTTTCTGCTTACCGCTGCCTTCATTTCTGTCCGCTCGTATGAGTTAGAATGGTGCTGGTTTCTTTGGAACTGGGACGATGGTAGACTGTTTGAAGCAAGATGGGACTTCACACTGCTCCAGGGATCTGTTGAAGATTCGTGTAATTCAATGTGCCCGTTGAAGTTTCAAAGACACTCGAATCAGTGCAGTCTAAGCATTCTTGTAGAGCAAACTTTGCTTCATCTGTCCATTTCTTCACAGTCTTGACTAGTGGTTTTACACATTTGAGTTTCTGTCTGTATGTGGGAATTAAGTGTATTAATTAGTGGTCAAAAAGACCCAATGCTGCATGCGCAACCGATCGATATGCCCCTTTAAGTGCTGTGTAACAGTGATCTAGAATGTTTTCTTCTCTGGTGAAGCAGGCAATATGCTGCTTATATTTGGGAAGTTCACGGTTGAGATGCGTTCGATTAAAATCACCCAAAATGAACAGGGGCGACTCTGGATATTTTAATTTGAGTTAGTTTACATGGTCCGCTAGCGTTTGTATACACACGTTAGCATTAGCTTGTGGCGCCATGTACACGGAGACCAGATAAAGGAAGCGAACCCACGTGGCGAGTAGAATGGCTTGCAGTGCATTTAAATAGCTTTCAAATGATGTATAGATTATTATTCTATGACAAATAATAAGGAAATAATGGAATGTTTAATTTTCGAAATATGAGAGGAGTTTCTGGCTGTAATTGCAGTTAAAAAATGAAAATCTGTGTGCATCTGTCCTCATGCAATGCCACAGCTCTTCTCTGGGCACCCTGTCGTACGCTTTCTCCAGATCTACAAAGACACAATGCAATTCCTTCTGAACTTCTCTGTACTTCTCTATCAGCATTCTTAAAGCAAACACTGCATCTGTCGTACTCTTTTTTTGGAATGAAGCCATACTGCTGCTCACAAATGTTCACTTCTGCTCTTAGTCCAGCTTCAACTACTCTTTCCCATAGTTTCATTGTATGGCTCATCAACTTTATTCCTCTGTAGTTAGTACAACTCTACACATCTCCTTTGTTCTAAAAAATGGGCATGAGTACACTTTGTCTCCATTCTTCAGGCATCTGTTCACCATCTAAGATCTTGTTGAATAACCCAGTCAGGAACATCACCGCCACCTCTCCAAGACACTTCCATACCTCGATTGGTAAATCATCAGGCCCGAGTGCCTTTCCCCCCTTCATCCTCTTCAGCGCCCTCCTCACTTCATCCTTGCAAATGCTTGCTACGTCTTGGTCCACAACAGTCACGTCTTCTACTCTTTGTTCCTTCTCATTTTCCTCATTCATCAATTCTTCAAAGTACTCTTTCCATCTTGCCATCACACTACTGGCACCTGTTAATACATTGCCATCTTTATCCTTAATCACCCGAACCTGCTGCAGATCCTTACCATCTTTGTCTCTGTCTTGCCAGCCTGTAAAGTTGAGTCTCACCTTCCTTGCTGTTGTCTGGTCAACAGTACCAATGGCGGCCGTTGTTAACCTGGGCCTCGACCGATCCGGTATGGGATTCATAGGTTTGATTCGCATATTTGTTTTGGCAAAAACTTACGTCGATTGCCCTTCCTGACACAACCCTCTGTATTTATCCGGGCTTAGGACCGGCACAATAAGACACTGGCTTGTGCCCCCTTGTGGCTACATTGCTTACCACCATATTCAAGAAAATTTTATTAGCCTTCATTTGGTACCACTTTCAATGCTATAGCATCAACCTCTGGAAAGCTACAATGAAAATAAGAACATAATATCCCAAATTTTGCAGCGTTTTTGAAAAATGTCAACAATAAAATTACATGGCTCTTGAGGCAGGCATAGCCAAGGTCCAAGATCACAATAACTGGTATATGTAGCTAATTTAGACCTTGGATAATGGGAATAATATCAGTTTCCGTATGTTTGAAGAAAAAGATCAATTTTGAAGAGGTCTACTGTAAAGGGTCCTTGAGAGCTTTGAAAGGCGCTTGAAATAAAAATGTATTTTTATCATTATTGGCTAGGTATCTATTGGCTGTCTAGCTAGCTAGCTGGCTATCTATTAGCTAGCTGGCAGCTAGCTAGCTATCTATTGGATATCTATTAGCTAGCTAGTTGGCTGGCAGGCTATCTATTGGCTGACAAGCTAGTTAGCTGGCTATCTATTAGCTAGCTAGCTGGCTATCTATAAGCCATCTAATAGCTAGCTAGCTAGCTTTTTATTTATTTGATTTGTTGTAGGTGGAGTGAATGCTGGCGCGTGTGGCTGTTGCTGCTCAGCCACAGAAAAAAAATGAACCTGTGACTGTAAAGTGACCCTGAGTTTTGAAAGGCGCTTAGAAATCAAATGTATTACAGTGATACCTTAGCTTACGAACTTAATTGGTTTCCAGAGTGCCTAAGGCGAAAAGTGTGTATCCCAAAATTTTATTTCCCATAGGAAACGATTAAAATGAGAATAATCCGTTCCCAGGGCATATAAAACATACTTTTCTACTTTCTAATTTTCTAAGCTTTAAAACTACACAAAATATACCTTATTTTATGTATAATAAATGTGCTATGGTATTATAATTAAAGAAATAAACTGCACTATATAATAAAGTTGTTTTATTTACCTTTGTCATGGTCATTGATGGCTTGATGGAATGGATAGTTTTTTTGCATAAAGTGCCTCAAGGATCTCTGGGTTGTACATCTTGGAAGTTGTGATATTGCAACAGATGCAAGCAGGCACACTAGAAACATCATTAATATCTGGTTCCCTTGTTTGTCTTTTCATTTCAAATTGAAATGATGGCTAGTGCGAGTTATTTGTGGAGCCTGATTGACGGGAATTTCAACCTTGCAGTCTACACTCTGCCTTTGAACTATCAAAGTTGAAACGAGTCCAAATTTCACTGTTTTCTATCTATTTTGTCACTCTCTGTCGTCTACCGGTCCCTTTAATGTTTAAAGGACAACCTATGTCTCCGGACAAGTTGTGTCCATAATTTGCAAAATGGCTTCAAATGACTTATACTGAGCGTATTTTACAAAGATTCCACCGCATATAGCTATATTTTACGTTTTAAGACTCGCGCTGAGTATTCCGGAAGTCTTGTTTTTGAGTTGGTGACGAGTCCTCACCCTATGTCACTGAAGGAACGCCCCTGACCGAAAAAAGGACACATTGTAGCAGTCCTTCCATCACGTCAATGCATTTTGCTGTACTTTGGTCTGAAAACGTCATGTAGGACCAAAAAGAGGCAGAAGAGGGCGACAAAGCTCCATATAAGGAATTAATCAGCCTGTGTAAACGGGTAGATTAATTCCTTACACGGCTTTGTCGCCATTTTCTGCCTTTTTTGGGTGCGACATTTCCCATCCCTGATGCCTCAAAATGACACGGAATCAATTCTTTAATCGATTGAAAACATGTATGCTTTCTTGTTCAGAACTATTTGAATCAAATTCATAACTGGATGAGTTAACAAGAAAGCATATTCTCCGAATCTGAAGCCATTGTTTTGAGTCTTGAGCAAGGCAAGACGTCTTGCCGTGACACCACAAACATGGGGGCCTCCTGAAACTGGCCACGTCCGGTTTCTTATTGAAGTACTTTTTAGACATTTTAAGTCATTTTTATTGGTGTTGTGCATTTGACTAAAAATATACTGCGTGTTTTGGGTATTTTAGATGCTATAAAACGTTTTTCTGATGTCAGTTAGGAAACAAAAAAATGACGTCGGTTGTCCTTTAAACCACCTCCCCTCATTGCTGTGGTCTTGACCAATCACGTGGCTTTAACAGACGACTGGGGGCGGGGAATAGAGAACCAAAACAAGCCAGCTGCCATTTTCTTTTACGAGAACGGGCTCGTTCGTGAACGACACATCACTCATTGTATATGCCGAAAAATAGTTCGTATGCCAAGGTAAAATTTTCATAAATTTAATGTTCATAAACCGAAACGTTCGTATGCCAAGAGGTTCGTAAACCGAGGTATCACTGTATTATTATTATTATTATCATAACCATTATTATTATTATTATTATTATTATATAAACTAGGGGGTTGGCAACTTGGGGCTCTGGAGCCACATTTGAATCTATGGCGCCGCCCAGTGGCTCTCTGGAGCTTTTTCAAAAAATGTTTGAAAATGGAAAAAGATGGCGACTTTATATGTACATATTTCATAGGATTTAACATTTTAGAATGCTTTCAATATATTTCCAATACATATTAACTCATTCACTGCCTTTCACAAATGTATTCGGGAATCAAAAATATGACGTCTAGCGCCATTCCCAAATTAGTTCGGGTTTAGGTTTTCTTGCTTGGGTGCGCTTGGCCAGACCTCTGACAATGTGTGTGTATGTATTAAGTGATACCTCAGCTTACAAACTTAATTGGTTCCCAAAAAGTGTGTGTAAGGCGAAAAGTTTGTCTGCCAAACATTTATATCCCTTTTTGTGTCCTCTTCGGCTGAATACGAGCCTGTGATGGGGTCTTTTTCGATCCCATAATTGCAAAAGTCCACTTGATAACAAACCACATCTGCCGTCAAAGGAGGAGGGTGACTCTAAAACTAGTCCGCTAGCCACCGTGGCACTGTTCCACGATGTGGTTTGGTGTTCATCCGCCGAAAACTAGTCCGCTAGCCACCATGGGGCTGTTGGACCGTGTGGTTTGGTGTTCATCCCCCAAAAACTAGTCCGACAGCCACCGTGGCGCTGTTGGACTGTGTGGTTTGGTGTTCATCCGCCAAAAACTAGTCCGCCAGCCACCGTGGCGATCCGTGTGGTTTGGTTTGTCCGCCAAGAACTAGTTCGTATGCCAAGATTACATTCTCATGAATTTAATGTTCTTAAGGCGAAAAGTTGGTGAGCTAAAGCGTTCGTAAGCCGAGGTATCACTGTATATAATAATAATAAATTTAATTTTAGAACATTTAATTTTAAAACAATTAATTCACTTTATAGTCACAAAATCATTTTTTCTGCGGGTGAGCAGCGGCAGCCACACGCGCGAGCATTTACTCAACCCGGAAGTAACTCAAATAGATAGAAAGCTGGCTAGCTAGCTAACAGATAGCAAATAGCTATCCAGCTAGGTAGCGAGCTAATAGATAGCAAATAGATAGGTATATTCCAGTGACGTGCAGTCAGGGGAGGCAGGTGAGGCCGTGCCTCACCTTTCATGGAAATATCAAATGAAAAAAAATAAATTAAACAGTTATATTTATTTCGTGATTTTTACTTTCAAGTTCTTTTCCATTTAACTTCACCATTGTTGGATTTATTTTCAAAATTGCTGAATTTTCACATTTATCGTTCAAATACTAAGTAGAGACGAGCGGTGAGGCAGCAGCCGGCTGAGCCTCACCATGGATTGCGCAATGACTATGCTAACTGTGCTGGTTTGCTCTGCAGTGAGACCGCATTGCTGCCCCTCTGCATATCGCTATTAAAGTGTTCAAAAACTTTTATTATCTTCTTATTCTTTTCCTTTCGGCTTTTCCCGTCAGGGGTCGCCACAGCGAATCAGTCCTCCATCTTCAGAGGTTTGATTCGCATGTTTGTTTTGGCCAAGCTTTTACATTGGATGCCCTTCCTGACACAACCCTCTGTATTTATCCGGGCTTGGGACCGGAACAATAAGACTCTGGCTCGTGTCCCCTTGTGGCAATTCGCAATTTGATGAGCTTAATAAAGATGAAGATGCTCGATAAAAAGGCAATGACAGCAAGGATAATAGTCGGCAATAACAAAGGGAGAAAATCAATGCGTTTTGGCAATGAATTACACGATTGAAATTATAACACAGCATTTTTTAAATCAATCTTTTTCATCAGTCAATTTCAACTAAAGTGTTAATTAAACCCTTAGAGCAAGCAATTTTGGACTACAGTATTTTAAAGCCCCCGCAAAAGAGCTTCCAAATTGCACTGACTCAGTATGCTGAGGTGACACTTAGTATATGAACTAAATTTCTACAGTTTAGCTGGTGTATATAATGTAGAGTCACTTTACATTATAAACACTGTACTACAGTGTTTATTTTATTTTTTATCAAAACTGTGTGCATAGGTGAGGCAGACAGTTCTCCTGCCTCATGACAGGGGACGCTGGTGATTAGAGATTCTTCTTGCGCCTCCTCGGCTGCAGAATAATAGAATTAGTGACGGCAAGCTACAATAAAGAGTTATCAAGTTAAGTGCAACCATCCACTCATTTTTTCGTGTTGCTTGGCCTTATTTACAGAATGGAGGATTACATATTTAAAATGAAAGAAATAGAGAGACTTTTAAAACTGAAGAAAGATAAGGAAGGCTTCTACAAAGAAGGTATCGATGCCTTTCTTCAGAAGGAGCAGCACATGGACTTCATTTATAAGTAAAGGTAACACGATAATAACGTTTTTTTTTCTTTTTATTCTATGATACAGTTTATATCAAGAATGCTGACATACCATTTTAAACAAAACACGTTAACTGTGGCCAATCAAATGGTAAATAAGATACTCTGTAGAGTTCATGTTTGTAAATCTGACTGTGATGACGTCAATGCCTCACCAGCCATGAACCTCACCGCACGTCACTGGTATATTCATATATTCAAGTACACAAAAGAAGAAAGCTGATGATGATGGCAAAGACACAGTTGAAGACACAGACGAAAGGAAATTGTTGAAATAAGCAAACCAGGTCTGAGTGGGTATCCCTCCCTCTTGTCCACGGTGTAGCCCTGAGAGATGCTGTAGAACTCCGGCAGACCTCCAAACTGCCTCCACACCGAGTAATAGTTGTGAAACGTTCTGACGGCGCCGTCCAGGTTGCCGAGAAGAGTCTGGAATCAAGACCAAGCGCTTGAAAGTCCCGTCGGGACATCCCAGAGGGGAGGAGGTTCTCGGTTCTTGGCTACCTGCAGGCCGGGCCAAAAGGCTTCGAGGGACTGGAAAACGGGCATGGACACCGTCCCTTTGTGCATCTGGACCCACAAGTACCAGTCGTCAAAGCGCGTATAGTTCTCCAGGGCCCGATGGTAGGCTGGAAAGGCAAAGCGACAGCAGCTCATCACTCGCTGGCCGGGCGGGCGGGCGATGGCGTTGCTCACCGTCAAACATGTGCAGCAACTCCTCATCCTGCAGCAAGATGGCTCCCTTGGCCAGATACTCAAAGTAGGAGTCCACGCCGGCGCCGATACCCGCGTCCTGAGCCACCCATTTTTGTGTGACCACGTCAATGTGGTTGCCCACCTGCAAGCCCACAATGACAACCCAGACAAAATTATGGGCGCATAATATATTATTATTATAAGTACAGTGATACCTTGGCTTACAAACTTAATTTGTTCCCAGACAGAGTGTATAAGGCGAAAAGTGTGTATCCCAAAAACGTATTTCCGATAGGAAAGATCCCCAGAAAACATAATTTACTACTAAAAAAAGCCTTAAAACAACACAAAATATACCTTATTTATGTATACTAAATGTGCTAGAGCATTGTAATGAAAGAAATAAACTGTACTATATAATAAAGTGGTTTTATTGACCTTTGTGATGGTCGTTGATGGCTTGATGGAATGGCGTGGCTGGTTTCATCAGCATTAAACACTTGATGAGGAACGTAGCCTTCTTCTTTCACCATGTTGAGGACTGATCCCTTGTAGGTGCTTTCTCTGCGATAATTTGACCGAGTTCTTCATCAATTGTGTTCTGTTTAACTGGGTTGATAGCTTTTTGTCTCAAGGAGCTCTGGGTTGTACATCTTAGAAGTTGTGATATTGTAACAGCAACAGATGCAGGCAAGACACACGAGAAACTTCATTAATACCTGGTTCCCTTGCTTGTATGTTCTCTTCAAATTGTACAGATGATGCTTGCGCGGGTTATTTGTGGAGGCTGATTGATGGAAGAATTTAACCTTGCAGTCTACACTCTGCCTTTCAACTATCAAAGTTGAAATCCATTTTCTCACTCTCTCTCTGTCGTCTGCCTGTCTCTTTAATGTTTAAACCACCTCCCCTCCCTGCTGCGTTCCTGACCAACCATGTGGCTTTAACCGAAGACTGCGGACGGGGAATAGAGGACAAAAACAAGTCGGCTGCCATTTTCTTTTTGGAGAACGGCCTCACTCTCTTTCTGTCTGTAACCCCCGCCCCCTCACTGCTGCGTTCTTGATCAATCACGTGGCTTTAACCGAAGACTGGGGGAGGGGAATAGAGGACAAAACAAAAGTTTTATTATTATTATTGTGATTATTATGATTACTACCTGGCTGGCTATCTAGCTAACTACCTACCTGGCTGGCTCGCTACGTATCTAGCTGGTTATCTATTTTGATATACAGCTACCTAGCTAGCTGTCTATTAAATATCTACTGGCTATCTAGCTCACTACCTAGCTAGCTATCTATTTGCTATCTGGCTGGCTCACTAGCTATCTAGTTGGCTATCTATTAGTTATACCGCAACCTGGCTAGCTGTCTATCTATTAGCTATCTATTTGGCTATCTATTAGCTATCTAGCTTTTCTATATGAGTTATTATTATTATTATTATCAATCATCTTTCCAATAAATGACAGCTCATGGTAATCTGCGTTCAAAGGCAAACTTGTTTCAAAAATGCGACCGCCTCAACAATGGCCTGTCAAGATATTTTCAACGCGAGTCAGATATCTTAGTTTGATTGACCTTTGGCACAATGGCAATCAATTTTTTGGTGACATTTGAATCAACTAAGGAGCGTCAGCGCATAGCTTATTTAGTCGAAAATAACCTCTAGAATGCAAGGTTAAAATATCCCAACAATCCATCCATCCATCTTCTGCCGCTTATCTGGGGTCGGGTCGCGGGGGCAGTAGCTTCAGTAGGGAAGCCCAGACTTCCCTCTCCCCAGCCACTTCTTCTAGCTCGTCCTGGCGGATCCCGAGGCGTTCCCATGCCAGCTGGGAAACATAGTCTCTCCAGCGTGTTCTGGGTCGTCCCCGGGGTCCCCTGCCAGTGGGCCATGCTCGGAACACCTCACGAGGGAGGCGTCCCGGGGGCATCCTAATCAGATGCCCGAGCCACATCATCTGGCTCCTCTCGATGTGGAGGAGAAGCGGCTCGACTTTGAGCCCCTCCCGAATGACCGAGCTTCTCACCTTATCTCTAAGGGAGAGCCCGGACACCCGACGGAGAAAGCTCATTTCGGCCGCTTGCATCCGGGATCTCGTACTTTCGGACACACAAGCTCGTGACCATAGATAAGGAGGGTTGGGACATAGGTCGACCGGTAGATTGAGAGCTTTGCTTTGTGGCTCAGCTCCTTCTTCACCTCGACAGATCGGTACAAAGTCCGCATCACAGCAGACGCCGCACCGATCCGCCTGTCGACCTCTCGCTCCCTTACACCCTCATTTGTGAATAAGACACCCAGATACTTAAACTCCTCCACTTGAGGCAAAATCTCCTCCCCGACGCGGAGAGGCCACTGCACCCTTTTCCGACTGAGAACCATTGTCTCAGATTTGGAGGTGCTGATTCTCATCCCAACCGCCTCACATTCGGCTGCGAAACGCTCAAGCGAGAGTTGGAGAGCTCCACTTGAAGGCCCCAACAGTACAACATCATCTGCAAAAAGCAGTGATGCTATACTGAGGCCAACAACACGGACGCTTCGGCTGCGCCTAGAAATCCTGTCCATAAAGGTTATGAACAGAATCGGTGACAAAGGGCAGCCTTGGCGGAGCCCAACCCTCACTGGAAACGATTCCGACTTATTGCCGGCAATGCGAACCAGACTCTGACATTGGTCGTATAGGGACCGAACGGCCTGTATCAGGCGCTCCTGTACCCCATATTCCCGAAGCACCCCCCACAGAACTCCACGAGGGACACGGTCAAATGCTTTCTCCAAGTCCACAAAGCACATATAGACTGGTTGGGCGAATTCCCATGCACCCTCGAGGGTGTAGAGCTGGTCGACTGTTCCGCGGCCGGGACGAAAACCACACTGTTTCTCCTCAATCTGAGGCTCAACTTTCCGACAGACCCGCCCCTCTTGGACCCCTGAATAGACCTTTCCAGGGAGGCTGAGGAGTGTGATCCCTCTGTAGTTGGAACACACCCTCCGGTCCCCCTTTTTAAAAAGGGGGACCACCACCCCGGTCTGCCAATCCAGAGGCACTCTCCCCGATGACCACGCAATGATGCAGAGGCGTGTCAGCCAGGACAGCCCCACAACATCCAGAGCCTCTAGGAACTCCGGTCGGATCTCATCCACCCCCGGGGCCGTGCCACCGAGGAGCTTTTTAACCACCTCAGTGACTTCAGTCACAAGGATCGGAGAGCCCACCTCGGAGTCCCCAGACACTGCTTCCTCCAAGGAAGGCGTGTTGGTGGAGTTGAGGATGTCTTCGAAGTACTCTGCCCACCGGTTCACGACGTCTCGAGTCGAGGTCAGCAGTGCCCCACTCTCACTGTACACAGTGTTAGTGGTGAACTGCTTTCACCTTCTGAGACGCCGGATGGTGGACCAGAATTTCCTTGAAGCGGTCCGGAAGTCGGCTTCCATGGCCTCACCGAACTCTTCCCATGCCCGTGTTTTTGCCTCGGCGACCACCGAGTCTGCATTCCGCTTGGCTAATCGATACCTGTCAGCTGTCTCAGGAGTCCCACAGGCTATATAGGCCCGGTAGGACTCCTTCTTCAGCTTTACGGCATCCCTTACTACTGGTGTCCACCAGCGAGTACGGGGGTTGCCGCCACGACAGGCACCAACCACCTTACGGCCACAACTCTGATTTCCCGCCTCAGCAAGGGAGGTACGGAACATGGCCCATTCGGACTCAATGTCCCCCACCTCCCCCGGGACATGTGTATAGTTCTGCCGGAGGTGGGAGTTGAAACTCCTTCTGACAGGGGATTCAGCCAGATGTTCCCAACAAACCCTCACAACACGTTTGTGTCTTCCAGGTCAGACTGGCATCTTCCCCCACCAACGGAGCCTACTCACCACCAGGTGGTGATCAATTGACAGCTCCGCCCCTCTCTTCACTCGAGTGTCCAAAACATGAGGCCGCAAATCCGATGATACAACTATAAAGTCAATCATCGAAGTGCGACCAAGGGTGTCCTGGTGCCACGTGCACATATGGATACCCTTATGTTTGAATAAAGTGTTTGTTGTAGACAATCCGTGTTGAGCACAGAAGTCTAATAACAAGACACCACTCCTGTTCTGATCGGGGGGGCCATTCCTCCCAATCACGACCTTCCAGGTCCCACTGTCATTGCCCACATGAGCATTGAAATCGCCCAGCAGAACAAGGGAGTCCCCAGGAGCGCTCTCCAGCACACCCCCTAAGGTCTCCAAAAACGATGGGTACACTGAACTGCTGTTTGGTGCAACAGTCAGAACCCGTCCCCCCACCCGAAGGCGGAGGGAAGCAACCCTTTCATCTACCGGGGTGAATCCCAACGTACAGGCGGCGAGTCGGGGGGCAATAAGTATGCTGACACCTGCTCTACACCTCTCACCGTGGGCAACTCCAGAGTGGAAGAGAGTCCAACCCCTTTCGAGAGGGCTGGTACCGGAACCCAGGCTGTGTGTGGAGGCAAGCCCAACTATGTCTAGTCGGAACTTTTCGACCTCGTGCACCAGCTCAGGCTCCTGCTTCCCTGTAAGAGAGGTGACATTCCACATCCCAAGAGCTAGCTTCTGCAGTCGAGGGCCGGACCGCCAGGGTCCCCGCCTTTGACTGCTGCCCAGCTCACAATGCACCCGACCCCTCTCGCCCCTCCCATGGGTGGTGAGTCCTTGAGAAGGGGGACCCACATTTCCTCTTCGGGCTGAGCCCGACCGGGCCCTATGGGTGTAGGCCCGCCCACCAGGCGCTCGCCAACGAGCCCCATCTCCAGGCCTGGCTCCAGAGAGGGGCCCCGGTGACCCGCGTCCGGGCAAGGGAAAACCAGGTCCATTTGTCTTTCTCATCATACAGGGTCTTCTGAGTCGTACTTTGTCTGGTCCCTCACCCAGGACCTGTTTGCCATGGGTGACCCTACCAGGGGCGTAAAGCCCCAGACAACCTTGTTCTTTGGATCATTGGGACACACAAACCCCTCCACCACGGTAAGGTGACGACTCATGGGGGGTATCCCATCAATGAGGCTCCACAAATAACCCGCACAAGCCATCTGTACACGATGCAAAAAGCTATCAACCCAGCTAAACAGAACACAATTGATGAGGAACTAGGTCAAATTATTGCAGAGAAAGCACGGCAACTTCACTCGGATATCGTCAAGAGGCAACCTGGAAGTTCGTCTTCCATTGATGATATCAAGGCTATCAGAATCAGAAATTCAGAAAACCTTTATTCGTCCCACAATGGGGAAATTTGCAGCCACGAATGGTTCGAGAACTTTAAGCGGGGATTCAGGGATTCATAGTGGGGGATACAGGGATTCATAGTGTCATTCGTCATGGTCAGGCAGCCAGTTCTGACGATAAAGCTGCCAAAGCTTACAAGGAATCATCCCTCAAGATGGCCACTCCATTCCATGAAGCAATCGACGACCATCCCAAAGGTCAATAATAATAATAATAATAATAATACATTTAATTTACAAGCGCCTTTCTGAACACTCAAGGACACTTTACAACAAAGACAACACACAAAACAGTAAAATCATGCATAAAGCAATACATAATAAAACAGCATAATAAATTAGACCATGTAAGCAAGTTTAAAGAGGTGGGTTTTCAGGTGAGATTTGAAAGTAGGAAGGGAGTCAATGTTGCGGATGTTGGGTGGAAGTGAGTTCCAGACTTTAGGAGCGGAGCGGCTGAAAGCTCTGCACCCCATCGTTGTGAGACGGGCAGAGGGCGTGTAGAGGTGGAGGGAGGAAGAGGATCTGAGGGCCCGAGTAGGAACGGAGATTTGAATTAGGTCAGACAGATAGGGGGGGGCAAGGTTATGGATGGCTTTAAATGTAAACAGAAGTATCTTGAATTCAATACGGAGTTTAACAGGGAGCCAGTGGAGCTGTTGGAGGACAGGAGTGATGTGGTGAAATGAGGGGGTTTTTGTGATGATCCGGGCTGAGGAATTTTGGACTAGTTGGAGTTTATGGAGACATTTTTGATTGACCCCGAAAAGAAGTGAATTACAATAATCGATACGGGAGGTGACGAGACTGTGGACGAGGATAGCAGTGGTGTGAGGGGTGAGAGAGGGACGGAGACGATTGATATTGCGGAGGTGAAAATATGCAGACCGGGTTATGTTATTTATGTGGGAGTGAAAAGATAGTGTGCTATCAAGGATGACACCACTTTATTATATACAGTAAAGTCTCGTTATATCGATATCGGATATATCGATAGTCTCGGTTATATCGATACTATTTCTATGCACGCACGGAGAAAATTACATGCAAACAGGGTCGGATATATCGATAGTCCCTGTTATATCGATATTTTTTTCGGACTCCCTTGAGTATCGATATAACGAGACTTTACTGTAGTACAGTTTATGTCTTTAGTTACAATACCATAGCACATCTATTATACATAAAATAAGGTATATTTTTGTGTAGTTTTAGAGTTTATTTAGTAGAAAATTATGTTTTATGGGGAGTTAGGAATGGATTATTCTCATTTTAATTGTTTCTTATGGGAAATAAATGTTTGGCAGACAAACTTCTCGCCTTACACTTTTTGGGTACCAATTAAGTTCGTAAGCTGAGGTATCACTGTATATATAGACACACACATTGTCAGAGGTCAGGCCAAGTGCACCCAAGCAAGAAACAACAAAACCCGAACTAATTCGAGAATGGCGCTCAATGTCATATTTTACATTCCCAAATACATTTGTGAATGGCGTTGATATGTATTGGAAATATTTTGAAAACATTCAAAAATGTGGCCAATGTCTGTGTCATATTTTTCTCCTACCCAAATCCTATGAAATATGTACATATAAAGTAGTTCCCTCGCCATCTTTTTCAGTTTTCAAACATTAAAAAAAAAGCTCCAGAGAGCCACTGGGCGGCGCCAGAGATCCAAATACATTCTGGACAATGTTTTCACCACACACAAAGGAGCCTACAAAGCCTACCCCCTCCCCCACCTAGGAGCTTCGGACCACTCCACTATCATGTTAATGCCCGCATATAGGCCTCTTGTCAAAGTCATGAAACCAGTCAAGAAGCAGATAAGGGTGTGGCCTGATGGGTCGTCAGAGGCACTCAAAGACTGCTTCTCCAACACAGACTGGAACATGTTCAGACAAGCGGCCACCTACAACAACAACACCGACCTCCAAGAGTACACAGACTCTGTTACCTCCTACATGAGGAAGTGCATGGATGACGTGACTGTCACCAGATCTGTCACCATCCTGGCCAACCAAAAGCCATGGCTGACGGGTGAAGTCCACAGGCTCCTCAGGGCTCGGAACGCTGCCTACAAAGCTGGCGATGAGCTGGGCCTGAGGACAGCCAGGGCCAACCTGTCACGTGGCATCAGGATGGCCAAGAGACAGCACTCCAGGAGGATCGCCAACCACTTCAAAGACAGCAGTGACACCAGGAACCTGTGGCGTGGGATACAGACCATCACAGACTACAAGCCCACTCCACAGACCTGCGAGAACTCCACCACTCTGCTGAACCAGCTGAACGACTTCTTCGCCCGCTTCGAGGCAGACAACAGCACTCCAGCACAGAAGACCCCACCACCTCCCGGCGAACAGGTGCTGACACTGTCCCAGGACAGCGTGAGGCGATCCCTCAGAGGGACCAACGCACGAAAAGCCCCGGGTCCCGACGGCATTCCTGGCCGTGTTCTGAGAGACTGCGCTGTGGAGCTCACAGATGTCTTCACGGACATCTTCAACACCTCCCTGAGCCAGGCTGTTGTGCCCACGTGCCTCAAAGCCACCACCATTATCCCGGTCCCGAAGAAGTCGTCCCCCACCTGCCACAATGACTACCGCCCGGTCGCACTCACTCCCATCCTCATGAAGTGCTTCGAGCGGCTAGTTATGAACCACATCAAGGCTGCCCTCCCCCCACCCATGACCCCTTCCAATTTGCATATCGGCCCAACCGCTCGACCGATGATGCCATCTCCACTGCTCTCCACACAGCGCTCACCCACCTGGAGACCAGAGACTCCTACGTCAGAATGCTGTTCATCGACTTCAGCTCAGCATTCAACACAATCATCCCCCAACAGCTTACCAATAAACTGAGCAAACTGGGGATCAGCACCTCCCTGTGCAACTGGCTGCTGGACTTCCTGACGGGGAGACCACAGGCAGTCAGAGTTGGCGACAACACTTCCAGCACCATCACGCTGAACACAGGGGCCCCCCAGGGGTGTGTGCTGAGCCCCCTCCTCTTCACTCTGCTCACGCACGACTGCTCACCATCATCACCCAGCTCCAACCTCTTCATAAAGTTTGCGGATGACACGACTGTGGTGGGCCTCATCAACAACGACGAGGAGACAGCCTACAGGGACGAGGTCAGCCGCCTGGCCACGTGGTGCAAGGACAACAATCTCCGTCTGAATGTGGAGAAGACGAAGGAGATTGTTGTGGACTTCAGGAGAGTGCGCCCCCAGCATGCTCCACTAACCATCGACGGTGCTGCAGTGGAGAGAGTGAGCAGCACCAAGTTCCTGGGAGTGCACATATCCGATGACCTGTCCTGGAGCCACAACACGGCATCAATGGCCAAGAGAGCCCACCAGCGCCTGTACTTCCTCCGCAAGCTCAAAAGAGTTGGAGCCCCGACCCCCATCACGACCTCCTTCTACCGCGGTACCATAGAGAGCATCCTGACCAGCTGTATCACTGTGTGGTACGGCGCCTGCACCGTGTCCTGCCGTAAGACTCTGCAGCGCATCGTGAGGACAGCTGAGAAGATCATCGGTGTCTCTCTCCCCCCCCTTCAGGACATCTACAACACCCGCCTCACCCGCAGAGCCATCCGGATCGCTGGCGATCCCACCCACCCCTCCCACAGCCTCTTCAGCCTGCTGCCATCGGGTCGGAGACTGCGGAGTCTCCGAGCCAAAACCAGCAGGCTCAAGGACAGTTTCTGCCACCAGGCAGTCCGGAGACTCAACTCCCTCCCAGCCCTGCCCAGCCTGCCCCTTCCCACTGCCACACTCACCGAACTCTGAGTACACGCTACATGCTGTACGATCATCCTGAACTCTATTTTTTTTGTTATTTCTCATTAGACAAGACCTCACTTCAACCCTTTCTAGTTGTTTGTTTTGCAATTACGACATTACGTCACTTTATGTACATCACTTCCTCACTTTACATATGTCACTACCTCACTTTACATACGTCACTACCTCACTTTCCATACGACACTACCTCACTTTACATACAGAAATTACATGTATTGTCTGTTGTCAATTGTATGTCTTTTTTAGCCACGTTATAAGTGCCTTGCATGTCTTGCACGCTGGGTCCGAGAGGACATTAATTTCATCTGTGCTGTATGTCATGCATATTAGCATATTTGACAATAAAGCTGACTTTGACTTTGACTTTGAAATGTGGCTCCACAGCTGAAAGTTGCCAACCCCCGAGTTTATAATATAATAATAATATACAGTAAAGTCTCGTTATATCGATATTCAAGGGAGTCCGAAAAAATATCGATATAACCGGGACTATCGATATATCCGATCCTGCGCCGAACTGCATTAAACAAAAGCCGCCAAAAGAGGGCAGCCAAGTGCCATATAAGAAACGGAGCTGGCCATTAGCTCCCTTTTTTTTGGGTGAGAGATGTTCCCCCAATGTTGCCTCAAAATGGCACATATAATTCTTTAATGATTGTAAACATGTATGCTTTAATCTTCAGAACTACAGTGTATTTGAAACATATTCATAACTGGATGTGTAACAAGAAAGTATATTATCCGAATCTGAAGCCATTGTTTGGATTCACAAGCAATGCAAGACGTCTTGGCGTGAAGTCATTTTTATTTGCATTTGAATAAAAAGTGACATCGGCTATCCTTTAATACACAGTATGGAATGTTAATAATTTTCAAAATCATCGCGCTTCAGCAGACAAAACAAGAAACATTGCAAAAAACGATTGCATTCATATACAGTACAGTGGGCATGTACATAACACAACAGGGAAACTGCAACGCTTACATCTTACTGTATTATGTATACAATTTAAAAAAGTCATCAATCTTCTTCTGCTTCCCATTTTTACCTTTTAACACAAACACTTCAATCTCGTCTGCTACACACGAGCTAGCGTCTGAAAATGAAAATGGCACTGCTACACGGGTGCTGGGCACGTAACCAAGTCACCTGACCAAGTCGACCAATGGCGCGACTGATGGCGTGACACGTAACCAAGACACGTGACCAAGTTGACCAATGGCGCGACCGATGGCGTGTCACGTGACAAAGTCACACGGCCAAGTCGACCAATAGCGCGACCGATGGCAGCTCATGTGACCAAGTCGACCAATGGCGCGACCAATGGCGGCTCACGTAACAAGACACGTGACCAAGTTGACCAATGGCGCGACGGATATATCGATATAAACAACAAAAATGGCCGGCGGGGGATGAAAAGGAGCACCGTAATAACCGGATTATCGTAATAACCGGGTATCGTACTAAACAGTACTAATTATACATAAAAAGACTAGAAATGTGCAAGGGAAATGAAAATAGTATCGTAATAAGCGGTACTATCGATATAACCGATATCGATATAACGAGACTTTACTGTATATATTATAATAAGGATGATGATGATGATGATGATGATAATAATGCTGATAATAATAATGGTTATGATAATAATAATAATAATAATAATAATAAAAATCATAATAATAATATATAATATAATAATATAATATACAGTAAAGTCTCGTTATATCGATATTCAAGGGAGTCCGAAAAAATATCGATATAACCGGGATTATCGATATATCCGACCCTGTTTGCATGTAATTTTCTCCGTGCGTGCATATAAATAGTATCGATATAACCGGGACTATCGATATATTTGATATCGATATAACGAGACTTTACTGTAATAATATAAAATATAACAATAATAATAGGGGCGGCCCGGTAGTCGAGTGGTTAGCACACCGGCTTCACAGTGCCGGGTCCTCCGGTTTCCTCCCACACTCCAAAAAACATGCATGGCAGGCAGATTGACCACTCCAAATTGTCCCTAGGTGTCAGTGTGAGAGTGACTGTTGTATGTCTTTGTGTACCCTGCGATTGGCTGGCAACCAATTCAGGGAGTCCCCCGCCTCGTGCCCGAAGACAGCTGAGATAGGCTCCAGCAACCCCCGCGGCCCTAATGAGGAATAAGCGGTACAGAAAATGAGAGATAATAATAATAATAATAATAATAATAATAATAATAATAATAATAATAATAATACAGTGATACCTCGGTTTACGAACCTCTTGGCTTACGAACGTTTCGGTTTACGAACGTTAAATTTATGAACATTTTACCTTGGCATACGAACTATTTACAGTAAAGTCTCGTTATATCGATATCGGATATATCGATAGTCCCGGTTATATCGATACTATTTCTATGCACGCACGGAGAAAATTACATGCAAACATGGTCGGTTATATCGATAGTCCCGGTTATATCGATATTTTTTCGGACTCCCTTGAATATCGATATAACGAGACTTTACTGTATTTTAAAAAAAAGAATAAGAAAATAATAATAATAATAATAATACATTTGATTTCTAAGTGCCTTTCAAAACGCTCAAGGCACATTTATTATACATAAACAGAAACTGTGACTTTTTAAACACATTTGCTACTATTCTGACCAATCTCCACTCTCTCTCACCGAATATAATTATTCTAGGAGACTTCAACAGACACAGACAATCCAACTATTCCGCTCACCATTGACTTCACTTCTTCACTTGTTAGCCTTGGCTTCAGCCAACTTGTGGATATCCCTACGCACATAAAAGGTCACACACTTGACCTGATATGCTACTCTGGATTGACTCCCTTCAACTGCACAGCTGTTGAACTCCCAATAACAGACCATTACCTCGGTACATGTAACGTTTCCACCACACTCTCCACCACCAAAACACCCTATACCAGGGGTCGGGAATCTATGGCTCGCGAGCCATATATGGCTCGCCGATAAATATTACATATTATAATGCATATTGTCGTTTTTTTTCGTCGTTCATTTCCCGTTGGGGCTGCAGTTGGCGGAAAGCGCAATTTTGATTGGATGACACTGACCTAGAATGGCCGAAAGCGCCATGTTGATTGGATGATAGTGGCCGTCATGTTGAAATAGGTAAACGCCCCTTTAAATGAGCCCAACTTGTGCACTTCAGCGTGAATGCACCGGAGCATTAGAGGAGAGAAAATGTTCTGATTCTAATTTGCAATGAAACAATACCATCGATGAAACAGTCGAATGTCAGTGACATTTTAACAAGCCCCATGTTAACGTTAGCATCGACATACTTCTGCGAGAAGTAGATTGCAGATAGCAAGTGTGGAAGCTTATGAGCCGTGTGCAGGCTAGCTCGCAGTAACTTCGCCTCTGGACCGGCAAATTGAATTTCATTCCGATCGTTTGCCTGGATTTTTACCAAACACGAGGAACGGAAAACCATCCATGTTAACGGTGAGTACTATCACAAAGTTATTTTAAATAATACATTCTGATATTTTGTTGAAAAGTAGCTGCGCTTGTGTGTGCGCGCGCACGCGAGCGTTTATATATGCGCGCGCACGTGCGTGTGACTCTCGCTGAAAAACATTTCTAAATATTTTACTTTTATGGCTCTCTTAGTCAAAAAGGTTCCCGACCCCTGCCCTATACTATCAACATCAAAGGCATCAACCCGGACGGACTCCCTTGCTTCAATGTTCGCCTCATTATCTCCGGACCCTGGCTCCTCTCCTGACGAACTGGTTTCCCGCTAGAACTCGGACCTCAACGACATTGTCAACATGCTCCTGTCAAATCCCGCTCTGTTTCATTTACTCGTTCTGCACCCACCCTGGTTCAACGCTCATCTCCGCTCCATGAAATCGAAAACATGCCAGCTTGAAAGACTTTATGGGAGAACCAGACTCACTGTTCGCAAAGATATGTACACTGCTCAACTTTCTCTCTACAAGCGCAATATCTCTCAGGCTAAATCACAATACTACTCTGGACTCATTGACTCAAACACTGGAAATATTCAGGCTCTCTTTTCTCTTTATAACAGAATCATTCAACTCCCTGTATCTATCCCCCCTCACCGACCAATGGCGGCTCACGTAACAAGACACGTGACCAAGTTGACCAATGGCGCGACGGATATATCGATATAAACAACAAAAATGGCCGGCGGGGGATGAAAAGGAGCACCGTAATAACCGGATTATCGTAATAACCGGGTATCGTACTAAACAGTACTAATTATACATAAAAAGACTAGAAATGTGCAAGGGAAATGAAAATAGTATCGTAATAAGCGGTACTATCGATATAACCGATATCGATATAACGAGACTTTACTGTATATATTATAATAAGGATGATGATGATGATGATGATGATAATAATGCTGATAATAATAATGGTTATGATAATATTAATAATAATAATAATAAAAATCATAATAATAATATATAATATAATAATATAATATACAGTAAAGTCTCGTTATATCGATATTCAAGGGAGTCCGAAAAAATATCGATATAACCGGGATTATCGATATATCCGACCCTGTTTGCATGTAATTTTCTCCGTGCGTGCATATAAATAGTATCGATATAACCGGGACTATCGATATATTTGATATCGATATAACGAGACTTTACTGTAATAATATAAAATATAACAATAATAATAGGGGCGGCCCGGTAGTCGAGTGGTTAGCACACCGGCTTCACAGTGCCGGGTCCTCCGGTTTCCTCCCACACTCCAAAAAACATGCATGGCAGGCAGATTGACCACTCCAAATTGTCCCTAGGTGTCAGTGTGAGAGTGACTGTTGTATGTCTTTGTGTACCCTGCGATTGGCTGGCAACCAATTCAGGGAGTCCCCCGCCTCGTGCCCGAAGACAGCTGAGATAGGCTCCAGCAACCCCCGCGGCCCTAATGAGGAATAAGCGGTACAGAAAATGAGAGATAATAATAATAATAATAATAATAATAATAATAATAATAATAATAATAATACAGTGATACCTCGGTTTACGAACCTCTTGGCTTACGAACGTTTCGGTTTACGAACGTTAAATTTATGAACATTAGCTGCGCTTGTGTGTGCGCACAGAATCAGCTCTCATAAGTCACGAATGATCTTTTGGCAGCTGATGCCGGTTTACTCTCCGTGCTCGTCCTTCTTGACCTCACTGCAGCTTTTGACACCATTTCTCATCCCATCCTCCTTGACAGACTTTTCTCCACAGGGATCACCGACACGCCCCTACGCTGGTTTCACTCTTATCTCTCTGGCCACTCTCAGTTCATCCAAATTAACTCCTTCACTTTACAGTCCTCTCCTGTATGTTCTGGTGTGCCCCAAGACTCTCCTCTTTATCACCTACCTTCTTTCCCTTGGCAATATTCTCCGTAAATTCGGTATACAATTACATTGCTTTGCGGATGACACCTAACTCTATCTCTCCAGCAAAACCGACACCTCTCTTCCACCTTCTTCCCTTTCACTGTGACTCTCTGAAATTAAATCCTGGTTTACCCATAACGTCCTCAAACTAAACAGGGAGAAAACTAAAAGTCTCCTCGTTGGTACTAAATCCACCTTGAGCAAAGCTAACAGTTTCTCTCCCACAATTGACAATTCAACTGTTTCTCCCTCCCATAAGGTCAAAAGCCTAGGTGTCATCCTTGACATAACACTATCTTTCCAATCCCATATTAATAACTTAACCCGATCTGCATACTTTCACCTACGCAGTATCAATCGTCTTCGCCCGTCTCTTATCGCTCCCACCACTGCTATCCTCGTTCTTAGTCTTGTCACCTTCCGGATTGACTATTGCAATTCACTTCTTCTTGGTGTCCCTCAGAAACTTCTCCACCAACTTCAACTCGTCCAGAATTCTTCAGCCTGCATCATCAGCAGAACCTCATCCTTTCACCACATCACGTCTTTCAAGAGCTCCACTGGCTTCCGGTCAAATATATAATAAACTTTAAAATTCTTCTTCATACATTTTGCGCTATCCATAACCTTGCTCATCGCTCTATAACTATCTGACCTTCTTCAAATTTCTATTGCCTCTCGTTCCCTCAGATCCTCTTCCTCCCTCCACCTCTGTGTGCCCCCTATGCCCTTCTCAGCACGATGGGAGACAGGGCTTTCAGCTGCTCTGCCCCCAAACTCTGGAACTCACTTCCTACCAAAATTCGTAACATTGATTCTCTTCCCACCTTCAAACCCCATCTCAAAACCCACCTATTTAAAATCGCATTTTCTGTTTGGCTCTTTCTCTTGTCTCTATTTGTAATTGTATTTTATTTATTTTATTCTATTTGTGATTGTATTTTATTTATTATAGAACCTACTTGTCTGGAACTGTAAAGTGTCCTTGAGAGCTTTGAAAGGCGCTTAAAATGAAATGTATTATTATTATTATTAATATTATAAAATAAGGTATATTTTGTGTCGTTTAAGGCTTATTTCGGAGAAAATTATGTTTTATGGGGACCTGGGAATGGATTATTCTCATTTCAATATTTTGTTATGGGAAATAAATCTTTGGAAGATTAACTTTTCGCCTTACACACACTTTCAGGGAACCAATTAAGTTCGTAAGCTGAGGTATCACTTTATCCAATATAATTTTTTTTTTAAATGCAATTCCCCAACGATGCATGCGGGTGACCGGTCGATCGTGACCCATGACGGGTTGGGACAGGCAGCCCAGGTTTCTATTCTCACCCTTGCCACGACTAGCTAAAATCTCTGTTCCCTCTCGGTCCCTCAGATCCTCATCCTCCCTTCACCTCTATGTGCCCTCTGCCCGTCTCACCACGATGGGATGCAGAGCTTTCAGCCGCTCTGCTCCCAAACTCACTTGGAATTCACTTCCACCCAACATCCATAATATTGACTCCCTCCCTATTTTCAAGGCTCACCTCAAAACCCACTTGCTTTCAATGTCTAGTTCTATCTGCTATTTTATTATGTATCATTTTACTGATGGTTTTATTGATATGTGCTTTGTTTTATTTTTATTGTAAAGTGTCCTTGGGTGTTTTGAAAGGCGCTTGAAATAAAATGTATTATTATAGTTATCCATTAGCTAGCTGGCTAGCTATTAGCTGGCTGGCTGTAAACTGTTAGCTATCTGGCTATTCACTATTTATTTGCTAGCTAGCTATTAGCTGACAAGCTGGCTGGCTGTAAGCTGTCTAGCTGGGTAGCCGTTGGCTATCTGGCTAACTATTAGCTATTTATGTTCTATCCATTAGCTAGCTAGCTATTAGCTGACTGGCTGTAAGCTGTCTATTAGCTATTTATTAGCTATCCATTAGCAAGCTGGTTAGCCATTAGTTGGCTGGCTGTAAGCTGTCTAGCTGGCGGCTATCTGGCTAACTATTAGCTATTTATCAGCTATCCATTAGCTAGCTGGCTAGCTATTAGCTGTCAGTCTGGCTGGCTGTAAGCTGTCTAGCTGTTTGCTATCTGGCTATCTATTTGCTATTTATTTGCTATCCATTAGCTAGCTAGGTTACTATCTAGTTAAGTTACTTAGGGGTTGAGTGAATGCTGGCGCATGTGGCTGCCGCTACTAACCCACAGAAAAACTTTATCCTGTCTCTGTGAAGTGACCTTGAGAGTTTTGAAAGGAGCTTAGAACAGAAATGTATTATTATTTGTATTATTATTGAAGGGAAAAGCCGACAGGAAAAGAAGAAGAATATAAATCACTCCGGTTTGGTCCCCGATTGTGCATGCTTGCGTTACATTTACCAGTCCGATGTCAGACCTGGTCGTCCACAGAGCCCTGAGCGCTCGTCGCGCGGTGTTCTCGTACGTGGCGTTGCCCGTCAGTCGACTCAGGGTGGCAAATTCCAGGATGAAGGTTCCCACCCCGGCGGTGCAGGTGACGGAGGTTTCCGTGGGACTGACGCCTCGCAGAAGGTTGACCGTACCGTACGGCATTCCGGTGGGAGTCTCAAACGCTGCAATAATATAATACATTTCATTTCTAAGGGGCTTTCAAAACTCTCAAGGTCACTTTACAGTCACAGGATAAGTTTTTCTGTGGGTGAGCAGCGGCAGCCACAGACGTCAGCATTCACTCAACCCGAAAGTAACAAACAGATAGAAAGTTAGGTAGCTATCTAATAGATACAACAGTAATAATACATTTGATTTAAAAGCACCTATCAAAGCTCTTCAAGGTCACTTTACAATCACAGGATACAGTCGCTGGTAGCTACCTAGCCAGCCAGATAGCTAGATAGCTAAAGGATAGCTAGCCAGACAGCTAAACAGCTCATATATAGCAAATATATGTAATAATAAAATAGATATTGAAGGAAATAGATACATACAACATAAACATTAAGCTAATTGACAGCTAATAGCCTCTCCATGAGTCGTCACCTTACCGTGGTGGATGGGTTTGTGTGTCCCAATGATTCTAGGAGCTAGGTTGTGTGGGGCTTTATGCACCTGGTAGGGTCACCCATGGAAAACAGGTCCTGGGTGAGGGACCAGACAAAGTACTACTCAGAAGACCCCATATGAAGAAAACCACAAATGGATTTATCCCTTGCCCGGACTCGGGTCACCGGGGCCCCTCTCTGGAGCCAGGCCTGGAGATGGGACTCGTTGGCGAGCGCCTGGTGGCCGGGCCTACACCCATGGGGCCCGGTCGGGCTGAGCCCGAAGAGGAAACGTGGTTCCCCCTTCTCAAGGGCTCACCACCCATGGGAGGGGCCAGAGGGCTCGGGTGCATTGTGATCTGGGCGGCAGCCAAAGGTGGGGACTCTGGCGGTCCGGCCCTCGACTGCGGAAGCTAGCTCTTGGGACATGGAATGTCACCTCTCTTACAAGGAAGGAGGCCGAGCTGGTGTACGAGGTCGAAAAGTTCGGACTAGACATAGTTGGGCTTGCCTCCACACACAGCCTGGGTTCCGGCACCAGCCCTCTCAAGAGGGGTTGGACTCTCTTCCACTCTGGAGTTGCCCATGGCGAGAGGCGTAGAGCAGGTGTCGGCATACTTATTGCCCCCCGGCTCGCCGCCTGTACGTTAGGATTAACCCCGGTAGACGAAAGGGTTGCTTCCCTCCGCCTTCGGGTGGGGGGACGGGTTCTGACTGTTGTCTGTGCATATGCACCAAACAGCAGTTCAGTGTACACATTCTTTTTGGAGACCTGAGGGGGTGGGCTGGAGAGCACTCCCCCTAGGGACTCCCTTGTTCTGCTGGTCGATTTCAATGCTCATGTGGGCAATGACAGTGAGACCTGGAGGGGCGTGATTGGGAGGAACGCCCCCCCAATCAGAACAGGAGTGGTGTTTTGTTACTGGACTTCTGTGCTCGACACAGATTGTCTATAACAAACACTTTATTCAAACATAAGGGTATCCATATGTGCACGTGGCACCAGGACACTTTTGGTCGCAGTTCGATGATTGACTTTATCATCGGATTTGCGGCCTCATGTTTTAGACACTCGGGTGACGAGAGGGGCGGAGCTGCCAATTGATCACCACCTGGTGGTGAGTAGGCTCTGTTGGTGGGGGAAGATGCCAGTCCGACCTAGTAGACCCAAACGTGTTGTGAGGGTTTGTTGGGAACGTCTGGCGGAATTCACTGTCAGAAAGAGTTTCAACTCAAACCTTCGGCAGAACTTTACACATGTCCCGGGGGAGGTGGGGGACATTGAGTCCGAATGGACCATGTTCCGTACCTCCCTTGCTGAGTCGGCAAATCGGAGTTGTGGCCGTAAGGTGGTTGGTGCCTGTTGTGGCGGCAACCCCCGTACTCGCTGGTGGACACCAGTAGTAAGGGATGCCGTAAAGCTGAAGGAGGAGTCCTACCAGTCCTATATGGCCTGTGGGACCCCTGAGACAGCTGACAGGTATCGATTAGCCAAGCGGAATGCACCCTCGGTGGTCGCCGAGGCAAAAACACAGGCATGGGAAGAGTTCGGTGAGGCCATGGAAGCCGACTAACGGACCGCTTCGAGGAAATTCTGGTTGACTATCCGGTGTCTCAGGAGGGGAAAGCAGTGCACCACTAACACTGTGTACAGTGAGGATGGGGCGCTGCTGACCCCGACTCGAGACGTCGAACCGGTGGGCAGAGTACTTCGAAGACCTCCTCAACTCCACCAACACGCCTTCCTTGGAGGAAGCAGTGTCTGGGGACTCCGAGGTGGGCTCTCCGATCTCTGTGGCTGAAGCCCCCGAGCTGGTTAAAAAGCTCCTCGGTGGCAAGGCCCCGGGGGTGGATGAGATCCGACCGGAGTTCCTAAAGGCTCTGGATGTTGTGGAGCTGTCCTGGCTGACACGCCACTGCAACATTGCGTGGTCATCGGGGAGAGTGCCTCTGGATTGGCAGACCAGGGTGGTGGTCCCCCTTTTTAAAAAGGATAAAAGATCCCTACAGAGGGATCACACTCCCCAGCCTCCCTGGAAAGGTTCGTCCCAGCCGCGGAACAGTGGACCAGCTCTACACCCTTAGCAGGGTCTCGAGGGTGCATGGGAATTCACCCAACCAGTCTACATGTGCTTTGTGGACTTCGAGAAAGCTGTGACCCTCGTGGAGTTCTGCAGAGGGTGCTTCGGGAGTATGGTGTGCAGGAACGCCTGATACGGGCCGTTCGGTCCCTGTACGACCAATGTCAGAGTCTGATTCGCATTGCCGGCAATAAATCGGAATCGTTTCCAGTGAGGGTTGAGCACCGCCAAGGCTGCCCTTTGTCACCGATTTTGTTCATAACCTTTATGGACAAAATTTCTAGGCGCAGCCGAAGCATTGAAGGTTTCCGTTTTGGTGGCCTCAGTATAGCATCTCTCCTTTTCGCAGATGATGTGGTACTGTTGGGGCCTTCAAGTGGAGCTCTCCAACTCTCTCTTGAGCGTTTCGCAGCCGAATGTAAAGCGGCTGGGATGTGAATAAGCACCTCCAAATCTGAGACAATGGTTCTCAGTCAGAAAAGGGTGTAGTGCCCTCTCCGCGTCGGGGAGGAGATTTTGCCTCAAGTGGAGGAGTTTAAGTATGTTGTGAGTCATGTTCACGAATGGGGGTGTAAGGGACCGAGAAGTCGACAGGCGGATCGGTGCGGCGTCTGCTGTGATGCGGACTTTGTACCGATCTCTCGTGGTGAAGGACTGAGCCAAAAGGCAAAGCTCTCAATCTACCGGTCAATCTACGTCCCAACCCTCATCTATGGTCAAGAGCTCTGTGTTGCGTCCGAAAGAACGAGATCCCGGATGCAAGCGGCCGAAATGAGCTTTCTCCGTAGGGTGTCCAGGCTCTCCCTTAGAGATAAGGTGAGAAGCTCGGTCATCCGGGAGGGGCTCAAAGTCGAGCCGCTTCTCCTCCACATCGAGACGAGCCAGATGAGGTGGCTCGGGCATTGATTAGGATGCCCCCAGGACGCCTGCCTGGTGAGGCGTTCCGAGCATGTGCACTGGCAGAAGACACCAGGGCACAACCCAGGACACGCTGGAGAGACTATGTCTCAGTAGTAGGTTTGACTGTCTTGAGGACAGTCAAACCTGGTACGTGTATCATTCCGACAGTCAGTCTTTTCTTTGAATCCAACACGCATGTTTTTCTTGACCCCGTTATTACATTCTCGATTTTATATGAATTGTGATTCACTACAATGTTGTTATTCTGAACTCCTTTGTATAGGCCATTCATACATAAATTTGTAACTCTTCATCTTGAATTTCTTGATTTCAAAGAAGTACAGAACGATGGACCACTCGTGTACGACTGAGAGCTTACACAGATGTATTGCTGCCAACTTTGGGAGAGACATCCTTTTCAAAGAAGTACAGATGACGACTGAAGAAACCTTTTCATCCACCTTGAAAGTTGAAACAACTTTTTGCATGCCCAACCATTTAACAATCTGTATTGATTTTGACATCTTGTAGCTCATTATTTGTTATTCATGTCCTTATATGCCACATATCACGGAAGTTGATGCTATATTGCTTATTAACGGCGCTTCATATATGCTTCATGTCGTGTCCTTCGCCAGTTTCATCGCTTACGGCGAGAATTGATACGGAAGGACTTCTTTAATCGATGGCAAACACTGATGTTTTCCTCTTCAGAACTATTTCAATCATATTCATAACTAGATGAGTAACAAGAATCCAAACAAGGGTGCGGAAAATCCTACTGGAACCTCCGCACCCTGCCACCACCATTTCCAGCGACTCCCCTCAAGCAGGCGCACCAAATCCAGCAGACATTTAAACAGCTTATTCCCCAAGCCATTAACTCTTTAACCCAACCCCAGTAACCCAAATATAACTCCTCAAATATAGTGCCTCTTTGCAATTTTTTGATGATGATACTCGTGCAGCGTGTTCTACCGGAGACAAATTCCTTGTGTGTTCTACAAACTTGCCAATAAAGATGATTCTGATTCTGAAGAAAGGCTCTTTTTCCAAATCTGAATTTTCTGAAGCCATTGTTTTGATTATGGAGAAAGGCAGTTTGTGAAGGAGTTTCCTGACGTGACGTCGCAAACTAGGGGTGGGACTTTCTCAATGTATCCAGTTTTCAGCTCATTAGTGGCAGTTTCGGGCAACTTTAAGTCATTTTTATTTGTGTTTTGCCGTTGACTCAAAATATCAGCCTGCATGTTTTGGCTATTTTAGATGCTATAAAACGTTTTTCTGATCAAAGTAAGGAAACAAAAAAATGCTGTCGGCTGTCCTTTAAAACATCATCATCGCATGCACGTGTGTGTGTTGAGCACCAGGTAGCAGTTTTTTGGCAGCATCCTCAGCCATCCGCAGGAGCGGTCCAGAACACGGCCATCCGGGCTCCAGCTCCATACCGGCTCGCCCCGAGAGCAGGTGGGCAGACAGCAGACCCCCGACAACTGAGGGTTGTACAATGACAAAAACATGTTGACGGATCCCCGTTAGCACCTCCCAGCGGCCGTTGCTACTCGGGTAGGAAAGCAGAGAGTACAGTGATACCTCGGCTTACGAGCACTTTAGTTGACCAACTTTGCGAACGTTAAATTCGCGAGAATATAATCTTGGAATACCAACTAATTTTCAGGAAACACACGGAGCGCCACAATTAGTGATGTGTCATTCGCGAACGAGCTGGTTCTTGGAGCGGGATCTCTGAAGTGAACGAGGCACTTCCGGCTCCTAACAATGGGGTGGAAACGGCATCCGACATTCTTTTTGTCCTCTATTCCCCCCCAGTCTTCGGTTGAAGCCGCAAGAGATTGGTCAAGATCAGTGGTAGAGGAGGGAGAATTACAGACACACACAGCAGTAAGGCGAAGGAGGAGAGGTTAGAGAAACAGAAGCACACTGTGGGTAGCACATGAAACAGGAAGGGGAGACGACAGAACCTGATAGCACTGCAAAGAAAAAACTAAAGTGAGAACGCGAAGGTGATAAAATGCATAGAAAATACAGTGAAATTTGGACACATTTCAAGTTTATTAATAGTTCAAAGGCAATGTAGACTGCAAGGTTAAAATATCCTATCAATCAGGCTCCACAAATAACCCACACAACCACATAATAGCAGTCCACCCATCCGTACAATTTGAAGTGAAAAGACAAGCAAGGGAACACGCTATTATTGAAGTTTCTAGTGTGTCTGCCTGCAGCCGTTGCAATATCACAACATGGCCAAACGCTGGACAACGGAGATGAAAGGAAGTGACCAAACACTGACTCGGCAGGACGCAACTTTTGATCTCGCTTCCACCCCGCCTGGAGGTCGGGAAATACCTTGGGAACAGAGATGTGAACTAGATCACAGGAAGGACCAAATGGGGGGCTTGATTTGTTTGTGTGGGCTGAATTTGAATATGCATGTGGTACACCTTTAAATCTGGGCTCCTCAGTCTCAGTCTCTGTCTTTTGTCTCTCTTACTGATTTTCTGTATTAGATCAAATTGTTAGGAATAAATTATCTGTGAGTAGCTTGCCGGCTTTTTGGTCATCCCTCTCACAACGAACGCGCCAATTGTTAGGTTACAACGTTGTGCAATAAGGTAAATATTCAATTCCGTTCAAAATTGTTAAGATTAAATGTAACTCTTAACGCTAATATTAGCTTCTAATATTCTAACCTAACAATAGCTAGGTAGCTACTTGATAGCTAGCTAGACTGTCATAAGTCTTCTCTCATAACAAATTCTGTCAAACGGAAATTCATTAATCCGGAAAAAAAAAATCGTATATATACATTTTTTTACCGCGAAATGATCGCAAAGATCGATTCCTTACAACCGAAATTCTGATATGCAGAACACGGAATTACAAACCATGCAAAATGGTGTAATTTAATGCTCGATATACGTAAAAAAGTTGTCCGTTCCGCCATTTTTCCTGCCGGTGACGTAGTTGCGTCTACCTAATTCAACCTTACTCAGAAAGTACTTTAACTGCACTAGTAACAGTCGCTACTGGGACACTTGGAGCTCGATATAGTTTTTGAATTGTGTCATGGATTATATTTTTTTCCTCCATTTGATTTTGTGACATTTATTATACATAAAATAAGGTATATTTTGTGTAGTTGTAAGGTTTATTTATAATAATAATACATTTAATTTCCAAGCGCCTTTCGGAAAACTGAAGGGCACTTTACAATAAAAAAACAATAAAACCATAAATAAAATGATAAATAATAAAATACCTGGTTGAAGTAGACCATGAAAGCAATTTGAAACAGATATTTTTTTTGTTTATTTAGTAGAAAATGACGTTTTATGGGGACCTGGGAACAGATTATTCTCCTTTTAATGGTTTCCTATGGGAAATTACTGTTTGGAATACACATTTTCTGCCTTACACACACTTTCTGGGAACCAATTAAGTTCATGAGCTGATGTATCACTGTATTTTGTTTTCTACTTCTTCCTTTACCTTCCTCTTCCTTTCATCACTTTGCTAGTGTGAAATGGACATTTATCCACTGCAAGACTAATGAAGGTTATCTATTGGCTGGCCAGCTAGTTGGGTTGCTATCTTTTAGCTATTTATTGGCTATCTGGCTAGCTAGCTGGTTATCTATTGATTATCTCTCCGGCTGGCTAGCTAGCTATTAGCTATCTATTAGCTGATGGGCTGGCTATCTATTAGCTGGCTGGCTATCTATTAGCTATGTATCCGGCTAGCTAGATATCTATTAGCTATAAATTAGGTGGCTAGCTGGCTATCTATTAGCAATCTATTAGCTCGCTAGCTATATATTAACTTTCTATTAGCTAGCTAGTTTTCTATCCTTTCGAGTTACTTTTGGGTTGATTGAACGCTGGTGCTTGTGTTATTATTTTTAGCTAATTATTTTCTATCCATTAGCAAGCTATGTGACTATTATCTGTCTAGCTGACTGGCTGTAACCTGTCTAGCTGTTGGCTATTTGGCTATCTAGTAGCTATTTATTAGCTCTCCATTAGCTAGCTGGCTAGCTATTAGGTGTCTAGCTGGGTAGCTGTTGGCTCTCTGGCTATCTATTATCTATGTATTAACTATATTAACTAAATGAAATGTATTACAGTAAAGTCTCGTTATATCGATATTCAAGGGAGTCCGAAAAAATATCGATATAACCGGGACTATCGATATATCCGACCCTGTTTGCATGTAATTTACTCCGTGCGTGCATAGAAATAGTATCGATATAACCGGGACTATCGATATATCCGATATCGATATAACGAGACTTTACTGTATTATTATTACACTCGAGAGCGTCAGGACGTCAACGCAACATGTCCATTTTGCGACAAGCAAGTGCAAAAAGAACGGACGGCTTCATGTGGCACCATGATTATAGGATTGGATAATAATAATAGCTGCCGGATCGGCCGAGGCCCGGAAAAATAACGACCGCGCTACCCACGAAGACCGAGAGCGCTGGAGATCTCTGACTGCCTAGACGTCCATCATGGCACCCCTACGGCCTTCTAGGCCATGGGATGAAGTGAAGTGAATAATAATAATAATACATTTGATTTTTAAGCGCCTTTCAAAACTCTCAAGATCACTTTACAGTCACAGGATAACCTTTTTTTCTGTGGGTGAGAAGCGGCAGCCACACGTGCCAGCGTTCACTCAACCCGCAAGTAACTCAAATAGATAGCAAGTTAGCTCGCTAGTGAATCGATAGCTAATACCTAGTGAATACATAGCTAATAGCTAGCGAATAGATAGCTAATACCTAGCAAATAGATAGCTAATACCTAGCGAATAGATAGCTAATAGCTGGGGGTGCCGATAAAGCGCTGCTCAGACTTCTGGCTATGTTTTTCCCTTCCACGAAGGGGCAGCATTTCACATTTTTCCAAGTTAACACTGTTCCAGCTTCAATTGTCAAAGCGCTACATTTGCATCTTCAGTTGACCTCATTCAAGACGTCTTAAAAATCCATTAGCTGGTTATCTTATTATCTATCTGGCCATCTAGCGATTTAGCTAGCTACTTCGACGAAGCCTTTTGGATAAGAAGCGAAACGTCCGACACCTTCAAAGAAGTACAGATGACGGCTGAAGAAACATTCTCATAAATGGAACACTCCTGTATGACTGAGAGCTAAAACAGACGTTTAGCTAGCTACTGTATCTGTAAACGCAGCCTTGTACAAACCTCGGATGTTGGTCTCAAAGACGGAGGCGTTGATGTCAGTGTCAAAGTCAACCGTGTCCTGGAGAAGTGACGCCACCCGCTGAAACTCCGTTTGGTTTCCCAGCACCTTGACACACATGTCAGATGTCAACAAACGCAGTGGCGGGATTCCTCCCGACGCGAACGCCATTTCCAATCTCACCAGCAAGGTATCAAGCGTGTCGATGAGCGTCAGCGAGAAACTGAAGGAAAAAATGACGAGAAGAGGGAGATGAGGATACCTCGGTTTGCGAACCCCTTGGCTTACGAACTTTCCATTTCTACGAACGTTAAATTTATGAAAATTATACGAACTATTTTTTTGGGATACACACGGTGTCACGTTTTGCGAGGTGGTGATGGCGGGTGCGGATCCCAAAAAGCAGGCAGGAGGGAGCAGGAGGTTGTTTGACAAATTGTATTAAAATAAAGTCAGCAGGAACAAAATGTAAAACATCAAAATCATCTGAATGGAAAAAATACAAAGTAGCAAAAGAAGACCAAAAGTAAAAGTCCGCCAAGGTTAAACTAACACGTACACAATGCATGCAGCAAACAAGCAGCAAACAAACAATGAACCGGCACCGGATGGTCGTGCCGGGTGTCCTTTTAAGTGTCAATGATTAAACGACCAGCACCTGCGAGGCTGCAGGCAGGGCTGACGTCGCTACCCGCTGGTCGCCAATCTGATCGGGACGACCAGCACCTGTGCAGGTGTAGGCGGGGCCGACAGCGCCCCCCGCTGGTCGCCAACCAGATCATGACACACGGAGGGCCACAACGAGTGATGTGTCGTTCGCGAACTAGCCCGTTCTAACAAGAAAATGGCAGCTGACTTTTTTTTGTCCTCTAATCCCCGCCCCCAGTCTTCGGTGAAAGCCACGTAATTGGTCAAGAACGCAGCAGTGAGGGGGGTGGGGTGTTTAAACAATAAAGAGACAGGCAGATGGCCACAGAGCTTATTTTGTAGAAAATAACCTCTCGACTGCAAGGTTATAATATCCCATCAATCAGGCTGCACAAATAACCCGCACAAGCCATCTGTACACTTGATGCACAAAGCTATCAACTCAGCTAAACAGAACACAATTGATGAGGAACTAGGTCAAATTATCGCTGAGAAAGCACGTACGAGCGATCATGCCTCAAGATGGTGGAAGAAGAAGGCTACGTTCCTTATCAAGTGTTTGATGCTGATGAAACCGGCCACTCCATTCCATCAATCCATCAACGACCATCACAAAGGTCAATAAAACCATTTTATTATACAGTACAGTTTATTTATTTAGTTATAATACTATAGCACATTTATTATACATAAAATAAGGTATATTTTGTGTAGTTTTAAGGCTTAGAAAATTAGAACGTGGAAAATTATGTTTTATGGGGAACTGGGAACGGATTATTCTCATTTTAATGGTTTCCTATGGGAAATTAATTTTGGGGAAGTACACTTTTCACCTTACACACTGTCTGGGAACCAATGAAGTTCGTAAGCCAAGGTATCACTGGATTTGAAATAAGTACCGCTTGGAAGGAAAGCTCGAATCTCACCTGCCCCATGTGTCGTGACCGTCACAGGTCAGAGGACGAAGCTCGTCGTAGGGGAAAGCGTTGTCCAAGTAACTGTCGTAGGCATGGTAGAACATACTTTGGATTCGTTGTCTGGAAGGGATTCAAGTGCACATCCACGTGACTCTTCTTAAGTCTACACCAAACATGTTTGCAATGTACTTACCAGGGGTCGGGAAACCTTTAATAATAATAATAATAATAATAATAATAATAATAATAATAATAATAATAATAATAATAATAATAATAATAACGTTTAATTTCCAAGCACCTTTAAAAACTCAAAAGAGGTCAATTAACAGTCACAGGATCAATTTTTATGTGGGTGAGCAGCGGCAGCTACACGCTCCAGCATTCACTCAACCTGGAACTAACTCAAGTAGATAGAAAGCTAGCTAGCTAATAGACAGCCATATAGCTAGATAGCCAGCCATATAGCCAGATAGCTAATGGATAGCCAGCTAGATAGCTAGCTGCCTTATAGACAGCCAGCAAGCTAGCTAGACAGCTAATATAGCAAATCGATAGCCAGCTAGGTTATTTATTAATATTTAGAATCCTTAAGACTCTCTTCTTTCATCAGAACAAAAATAGTTAATTCCTAAATAATATGGGTCTGGAGTTCTATGAGCTTGAAATGTGGACGGCTGACCAAAATACAATACAATACATCAATCCATCCATTTTCCGTGTCGCTTATTCCTCATTAGGGTCGCGGGGGGTGCTGGAGCCAATCCCAGCTGTCTTCGGACACGAGGCGGGGAACACCCTGAATTGGTTGCCAGCCAATCGCAGGGCACAGAAGGACAAACAGTCACTCTCACACTCACACCATGGGACAATTTGAAGTCTTCAATCTGCCTGCCATGCATGTTTTTGGAATGTGGGAGGAAACCAAAGGACCTGGAGAAAACCCACGTGGGCCCGGAGAGAACAGGCAAACTCCACACAGGGAGGGCGGACCGGGACGCGAGCTGGCAACCTCTGCACTGTGAAGCCGGTGTGCTAACCACGTGACTACCGGGCCGAATACATCCATATTAGTTTATATTGTACTGGTTTATAAGCTGGAAGAAAGTGCTAACATGGAAAAAAGGCAAATGCTGCTCTCATGTGGATGGGAAAAAAAATGGCCAGAGGTCTGGCCAGCGCTTTATCGGCACCCACAGAAGAAATACGTTATCACATTTATATAGATAGAAAGCTAGTTAGATAGCAAATGGATAGCTAATAAATAACTAACACATAGCCCTTTTAAATTGCTGCTGTGGACTGCAAATTTGACCATTGTGGGACGATTAAAGGTTTTTCTGATTCTGATAGCCAACAGCTAGACAGCTAATAGCCAGCCAGCCAACAGCGAGATAGCAAACAGCTAGACAGGTAACAGCCAGTCAGCAAGACAGCCACCAGCTAGCTAATGGATAGCTAATAAATAGCTGAGAGATAGCCCTTTCAAATTGCTGCTGTGGACTGCAAATTTAATAATAATAATAATAATAATAATAAGAAGAAGAATTTTGATTTCTAAGAACCTTTCAAAACTCTCAAGGTCACTTTACAGTCACAGGATAAGTTTTTCTGCAGGTGAGCAGCGGCAGCTACACGCACCAGCATTCACTCAACCCGGAAGTAACTCAAATAGATAGAAAACTAACTAGCTAGTCAATCGATAGCCAACAGATACCTAGCTAGATAGCCAGCCAGCTAGCTAGCTAATAGATAGCTACTTAGATAGCTAGCTAGCCCTAATAATCCCTCAACCCAGAAGTAACTTGAGAAGATCATCGGTGTCTCTCTCCCCCCCCTTCAGGACATCTACAACACCCGCCTCACCCGCAGAGCCATCCGGATCGCTGGCGATCCCACCCACCCCTCCCACAGCCTCTTCAGCCTGCTGCCATCGGGTCGGAGACTGCGGAGTCTCCGAGCCAAGACCAGCAGGCTCAAGGACAGTTTCTGCCACCAGGCAGTCCGGAGACTCAACTCCCTCCCAGCCCTGCCCGGCCTGCCCCTTCCCACTGCCACACTCACCGAACTCTGAGTACACGCTACATGCTGTACGATCATCCTGAACTCTATTTTTTGTTATTTCTCATTAGACAAGACCTCACTTCAACCCTTTCTAGTTGTTTGTTTTTGCAATTACGACATTACGTCACTTTATGTACGTCACTTCCTCACTTTACATATGTCACTACCTCACTTTACATACGTCACTACCTCACTTTCCATACGACACTACCTCACTTTACATACAGAAATTACATGTATTGTCTGTTGTCAATTGTATGTCTTTTTTAGCCACGTTATAAGTGCCTTGCATGTCTTGCACGCTGGGTCCGAGAGGACATTAATTTCATCTGTGCTGTATGTCATGCATATTAGCATATTTGACAATAAAGCTGACTTTGACTTTGACTAACTCAAATAGATAGAAAGCTATCTAGCGAGCTAAGAGTTGGCTAATAATCACTCAACCCAGAAGTAACTCAAATAGATAGAAAGCTAGCGAGCTAGCCAAGAGTTATAGGCTCATCAATGGACCACTCCTGTACGACTGAGAGCTTACACAGACGTACTAATAATAATAATAATACTAATAATAATAATAATAATAATAATAATAATAATAATAGGGCGGCCCGGTAGTCGAGTGGTTAGCACACCGGCTTCACAGTGCAGAGGTCGCCGGTTCGCGTCCTGGTCCGGCCTCCCTGTGTGGAGTTTGCATGTTTTCCCCGGACCCGGGTGGGTTTTCTCCGGGTCCTCCGGTTTCCTCCTACACTCCAAAAACATGCATGGCAGGCAGATTGACCACTCCAAATTGTCCCTAGGTGTGAGTGTGAGAGTGACTGTTGTATGTCTTTGTGTGCCCTGCGATTGGCTGGCAACCAATTCGGGGTGTCCCCCGCCTCGTGCACGAAGACAGCTGACATTTCATTTATAAGCGCCTACCGATGAGAAGGTTTCTTCAGCCGTCATCTGTACTTTTTTTGACGGCTGAAGAAACCTTCTCATCGATGGACCACTCCTGTACGACTGAGAGCTTACACAGACTTACACTTGACGAGTTGCCACCATACTCATCCACACACAGACGAGGAATGCGCGCATGGCGGTCCAGCGATTTTATAACAAATTATTCATCAATAAGAAGTCGGCAGAAACAAATGTACCCGAGAAACGACATCAAATATTTCGTCTGAAACCGTTGGTAACTGCTCCGTCGTTCAAAACCGACAAGGAAGTGCTTCTGACGCCTTCATTTTCAGGGGCATTTCAATGACTGCGGTCAAACCAACACTGTGCATTACAGTAGTCTGTCGCCAGCCAGTCGCGTTGCTATCTACCTAGCTAAGAGTTGGCTAATAATCACTCAACCCAGAAGTAAGTCAAATAGATAGAAAGCTAGCTAGCTAGACAAGAGTTAGCTAATAATCACTCAACCCAGAAGTAACTCAAATAGATAGAAGGATAGCTAGTGAAGGAAATAAATACATTTAGTCAGCCATTCTTTAACATTGTATGATGAACATTAAAATAGTGAGTTAATCAGTATCAATGGTGCTTTGTTTTCAGTGGATGGGTGAAGGAACAGATGTGGAATGGTTGCATGTTTGAAGTTGTGGTTGTTTAGCTACCAGGGGGTTAAGGGGTCGGCTGGTCTGCAATGAAGGAAGTAATACATTTACTGTTAGGCACTGTGTAGGATAAGCGGTAAAACAATTGAGTTATTCAGCATTTATAGTGCTTTGCTTTCAACAGGAGGATGTGCCGGCGGGCATGGAAGGTTTGCATGTTTGTTTGTGGAGTTGTGTCTGTTCAGGAACCAGGATGTCAAGGGGTCAGCTGGTCCTCATCACCCAAGAAAAGATAAAAGAGCAACTCGAGACGTCTCCAAGTTGATTCGTATCACCCAAGGGAGAGGAAAAGTTACGACCTGACCAAGGCTGAAGGAAGGAGGTGAAGGGATACAACATAAACCAACGCTATCTTGGCAAAGGCAACTGGAGCCGTCTCCACAACACCCCACCAAAAGGATGACGACATCAGAGGAGAGGGATCCAATCAACTGCTGATTTCTTTGTTTGAGCCAAATTTGAATATGCATGTGGGACACCTTTAAATCTGGGCTGCTCAGTCTCAGTCTTTGTCTTTTGTCTCTCTTACTGATTTGGGGCACACGAATATTTTCTGTGTCAGGGAGCTGAGACCCAGAATTCTGCATTAGATCAAATTGTTAGAAATAAATCATCTGTGAGTAACTTGCCGGCTTCTTTGGTGATCTCTCTCACAGCGAACATGCCAATTGTTAGGTTACAACGTTGTGCAATAAGGTAAATATTTAATTCCGTGCTTAATATTTACAATTTTAAAGATAACCATAAAATGCTAATATTAGGCTGTGATATTTTAACCTAACACTAGCTAAGAGTTAGATATTAATCCTTCAACCCAGAAGTAACTCAAATAGATAGAAAGCTAGCTAGCTAGCTAAGAGTTGGTCAATAATCACATAACCCGGAAGTAACTCAAATAGATAGAAGGCTAGCTAGCTAAGAGTTAGCTAATAATCCTTCGACCCAGAAGTAACTCAAATAGATAGAAAGCTAGCTAGCTAGCTAAGAGTTAGCTAATAATCACTCGACTCGGAATTCACTCAAATTCAGCTGGAATGGCAATTTAGTTGACATGGGAATTAATACCCGACTGAGGTCCACCAATCAATGACTTCTATCTTAATGTACTAAATGCTGATTAATGATCGCCATGTGTGGATCGGCAAATGATTGAAAACTAAGTTTTCGGGATAACAACATACGGAGAACGTCGCTCGCGCCAATGGCGGTGCAAAAATTCACGTCGTTTGGTGACGTACAACTTCAATGACAGATTTTCAACAAAAGGAAACGAATGTGATCGATCAATAACCCAAGGTTCGGTGCACGTCTGTTAATAATAATAATAATACATTTCATTTATAAGCGCCTACCTGACAACGTCCATCTCGTCCTCGGTAAATTGACGCGTTGCCACCATACTCATCCACACACAGACGAGGAATGCGCGCATGGTGGTCCAGCGGATTTAGAACTAATATTTCACCAATAAGAAGTCGGCAGAAAAAAATGTACCCGAGAAACGACATCAAATATTTCGTCTGAAATCGTTGGTAACTGCTCCGTCGTTCAAAACCGACACTGAAGTGCTTCTGACGCCATCATTTTCAGGGGCGTTTCAATGACTGCGGTCAAGCCAACACTGTGCATTACGGTAGTCTGTCGCCAGCCAGTCGCGTTGGCCACCTTCAAAATAAAATAATAATAATAATAATAATAATAATAATAATAATAATAATAATAATAATAATAATAATAATAATAATAATAATAATAATAATAATAATAATAATCATAATAATAGTAATAACTGGGCGGCCCGGTAGTCGAGTGGTTAGCACACCGGCTTCACAGTGCAGAGGTTGCCGGTTTGTGTCCCGGTCCGACCTCCCTGTGTGGAGTTTGCATGTTCTCCCCTGACCCGCGTGGGTTTTCTCCGGGTCCTCCGGTTTCCTCCCACACTCCAAAAACATGCATGGCAGACAGATGACCACTCCAAATTGTCCCTAGGTGTGAGTGTGAGTGTGACTGTTGTACGTCTTTGTGTGCCCTGCGATTGGCTGGCAACCAATTCAGGGTGTCCCCCGCCTCGTGCCCGAAGACAGCTGAGATAGGCTCCAGCAACCCCCGCGACCCTAATGAGGAATAAGCGGTACGGAAAATGAGATGAGATGAGATAATAATAACTTTAATTTATAAGCACCTTTCAAAATTTCAAGGTCGCTTTACAGTCACAGATAATTTCTGCGGGTGAGAAGCGGCACCCACGCGCGCCAGCGTTCGCCTTTCAAAACTCTGAAGATCACTTTACAGTCACAGGATATTTTTTTTTTCTGCGCGTAGGCAGCGGCAGCCACACATGCTAGTGTTCACTCAACCCAGAAGTAACCCAAATAGACAGAAAGCTAGTTAGCAGTGACGTGCAGTCAGTGGAGGCAGGGGAGGCAGTGCCTCACCTGTCATCATGGAAAGCTGTCATGGAAATATCAAATGAAAAAATAAATTAAACAGTTATATGTATTGAGTGATTTGTACTTTAAAGTTCTTGTCCATTTAACTTCACCGTTTTAGGATTTTTTTCAAAATCGTTGAATTTTCACATTTACCGTTCAAATACTAAGTGGAGACGAGCAGTGAGGCACCAGCCGGCTGATCCTCACCATGGATTGCGCAATCACTATGCTTACTGTGCTGGCTTGCTCTGCAGTGAGACCGCATTGCTGTCCTTCTGCATATCGCTATTAAAGCGTTCAAACACGTTTAGTATATGAACTAAATTTCTACAGTTTAGCTGGTGTATATAATGTAGAGTCATTGTACATTATAAACACTGCACTACAGTGTTTATTTTGTTTTATTTTTATCCAAACGCTGTGCGTAGGTGAGGCACACAGTTCTCCCGCCTCATGACAGGCAGGGGGCGCTTGTGATTCCAGAGATACTTCTTACTCCACGTCTGCAGAATAATAGAATTAGAGACAGAAAGCTACAGTAAACAGTTAGCAAGTAATGTGCAACCCTGCAGTCATTTTTCCGTGTTGCTTGGCCTCACTTTCAGAATAGAGGATTACATCTCTCAATTGAAAGAATTTTCTAAACTGGACTTTCAATCGAAGCAGGAGGTAATAATTAAAGGAAGACCAACACCGCAGCTAAAGGGTTTGCTTCAGACAACGGGACACAATACTCGCTCTTTTCAGGCGGACTGGTATACACGAAAAGGCTGGCTGTGTGGATGTCCAGCAAGAAAGCGCCTTTTCTGCTTTTCCTGCCTTCTGTTCTCAACTTGTGACAATGTCTGGACTCAAATGGGATATTGCGATCTAAAAAATTTACAACGGAGCCTCATCGAACATGAGCGAAGACTCAACATCAGCATCCACAATGCTAAGGTAAAGGAGAAGCGGGAGATTTTAAAAGAACTCATCAATGCCACCTGCTTCCTTGCCAAACAACAGCTGGCATTTCGTGGAAATGACGAAAGGAAAGGCTCTGCTAATCGTGACAACTATGTTGAACTATTACACAGTGACGTGCAGTCAGGGGAGGCAGGTGAGGCAGTGCCTCACCTGTCATCATGGAAAGCTGTCATGGAAATATCAAATGAAAAAATAAATTAAACAGTTATATGTATTTAGTGATTTGTACTTTAAATTTCTTGTCCATTTAACCTCACCGTTTTAGGATTTTTTTCAAAATCGCTGAATTTTCACATTTACCGTTCAAATACTAAGTAGAGACGAGCGGTGAGGCAGCAGCCGGCTGAGCCTCACCATGGATTGCGCAATCACTATGCTTACTGTGCTGGCTTGCTCTGCAGTGAGACCGCATTGCTGTCCTTCTGCATATCGCTATTAAAGCGTTCAAACATGTTTAGTATATGAACTAAATTTCTACAGTTTAGTTGGTGTATATAATGTAGAGTCATTGTACATTATAAACACTGTACTACATTGTTTATTTTGTTTTATTTTTATCAAATCACTGTGTGTAGGTGAGGCAAACAGTTCTCCCGCCTCATGACAGGGGGCTCTTGTGATTCCAGAGATACTTCTTACTCCACGTCTGCAGAATAATAGAATTAGAGACAGAAAGCTACAGTAAACAGTTAGCGAGTAAAGTGCAACCCTGCAATCATTTTTTCGTGTTGCTTGGCCTCACTTTCAGAATGGAGGATTACATATCTAAATTCAAAGAATTTTCTAAACTGGACTTTCAATCGAAGCAGGAGGTAATAATTAAAGGAAGACCAACACCGGAGCTAAAAAGTTTGCAAGTATTCATTCATTTACAAGTAAAGGTAACACGATAAAAACGTTTTTTAAATTATTTTTTTCAATTCTACAGTTTGTATATATAAAGAATGCTGACATGAAATTTTAAACAAAATACGTTAACTTACCAATCAAATGGTGAATAAACTACTCTGTAGAGTTCATATGTTTGTAAATCTGACTATGATGACGTCAGTGCCTCACCAGCCATGAACCTCACCGCACGTCACTGCTATTACATGCTTTCGCTGAGAAAGATGACAGGCTAGCGAGTCATTTTGGGACATCCACTATATATTCTGGCCTGTGAAACAGAATACAGAACAATTTAATTGAAGCAGTTGGTGATGTCATTAGAAATGACATTAAAAAGGACCTCGGTGCAGCCCCATTTGTTGTTGTAGAAGTAGACGAGATTGTCATTCTCAGCACTGAAAAGACTGAAAACATACAGTCGGAACAGGTCCGATCAAGGACGACTTTCTTCACAGGCAGTGATCTCCGTTGAGACAGAGAGACTTTTAAAACTGAAGAAAGATAAGGAAGGCTTCTACAAAGAAGTTATCGATGCCTTTCTTCAGAAGGAGCGGCGCATGGACCTCATTTACAAGTAAAGGTAACACGATAAAAACGTTTTTTTAATTATTTTTTTCTATGCTACAGTTTGTATATATAAAGAATGCTGACATGAAATTTTAAACAAAATACATTAACTGTTGCCAATCAAATGGTGAATAAACTACTCTGTAGAGTTCATATGTTTGTAAATCTGACTATGATGACGTCAGTGCCTCACCAGCCATGAACCTCACCGCACGTCACTGCTAGTTAGCTAATATATAGCCTATCTAATAAATACACAGCGAGCTAGGTAGCCAGCTAGCCGTATAACTAATAGATAGCCAGCTAGATAGCTAGCGAGCCAGATAGCTAATAGATAGCAAATTGATAACCAGCTAGGTAGCTAGCTAGATTGCCAGACAGGTAGTAATATTAATACAGTAAAGTCTCGTTATATCGATATTCAAGGGAGTCCGAAAAAATATCGATATAACCGGGACTATCGATATATCCGACCCTGTTTGCATGTAATTTTCTCCGTGCGTGCATAGAAATAGTATCGATATAACCGGGACTATCGATATATCCGATCGCCCACCCACAGGATAACTGATACTGTAACTGTAAAGTGACCTTGAGAGAGTTGAAAGGCGCTTAGAAATGAAATGTATTTTGATTATTATTATATTATTATGGTTGTTAAGATTACAGTAAAGTCTCGTTATATCGATATCGGATATATCGATAGTCCCGGTTATATCGATACTATTTCTATGCACGCACAGAGAAAATTACATGCAAACAGGGTCGGATATATCGATAGTCCCGGTTATATCGATATTTTTTCGGACTCCCTTGAATATCGATATAACGAGACTTTAATGTAACTTAAATAGACAGAAAGCTAGCTACATAATAGATAACCAATAGATAGCTAATAGATAGACAGCTAGGCGCGTATAAATGAAATGTATTACAGAAGGAGTGGTCAATCTGCCTGCCATGCATGTTTTTGGAGTGTGGGAGGAAACCGGAGGACCCGGAGAAAACCCACGCGGGTCCGGGGAGAACATGCAAACTCCACACAGGGAGGCCGGACCGGGACGCGAACCGGAGACCTCTGCACTGTGAAGCCAGTGTGCTAACCACTCGAGTACCGGGCCGCCCGTATTACATATTATTATTATTATTATTATGATTATTATGATGATGATGATTATGATGATTATTATTATTATTATTAAACCCAATCCATCACTTTGAGCGTTCAAAACAGCGCAGTAATGTCGAGGACAGCCAACCAGGACCCGTTTTCCGTAAATTAATTTGCATATACAGTAAAGTCTCGTTATATCGATGTCGGATATATCGATAGTCCCAGTTATATCGATACTATTTCTATGCACGCACGGAGAAAATTACATGCAAACAGGGTCGGATATATCGATAGTCTCGTTATATCGATATTCAAGGGAGTCCGAAAATATATCGATATAACGAGACTGTCAGGGTTTGCGAGGTGGTGATGGCGGGTTCGGATCCCAAAAAGCAGGCAGGAGGGAGCAGGAGGTTGTTTGACAAATTGTATTAAAATAAAGTCAGCAGGAACAAAATGTAAAACATCAAAATGATCTGAATGGAAAAAATACAAAGTAGCAAAAGAAAACCAAGTGTAAAAGTCCGCCAAGGTTAAACAAACACGTACACAATGCATGCTGCAACCAAGCAGCAAACAAACAATGAATCAGCACCGGATGATCGTGCCAGGTGTCCTTTTAAGTGTTATTGATTATAACGACCAGCACCTGCGAGGCTGCCGGCAGGGCTGACGTCGCTACCCGCTGGTCGCCAATCTGATCAGGACGACCAGCACCTGTGCAGGTGTAGGCCGGGCCGACAGCGCCCCCCGTTGGTCGCCAACCAGATCATGACAGTACCCCCCCTTCAAGGGGCTGCTTCCAGAAGTCCCAACAGTCTCCCAAAAGGTCCACTCGTCAGGGAACGGTCGGTGGAGAGGGCAATCGCTGCCTCTCCAGCATACGACGGGCGGCGGCCTGATGGGAACGGGACTCGGCCTGGGGTGGACGAAGACGCGGCACGGATCGTCGTGGGCGTGAGTGCGATCCCTCTCGCACGTTCACGCGACGGCGCATGGCTCTGCGTGGACGTCGAACTGCCAGGCGCAGAATGGCACCCCGTACGGCCGTATGGGACCAGGTCTCGGCCGGACACCGACGTGGGCGTGAACTGCCCGGCTCCGGGGGAACGAGACCAGTCCAGAGCCGCTCCGGGATCCAGCGGTGAGTGGGGTCTCGGACTGACGTTGACGCGGACGTTGCACGGCTCGTCGTGGATGAGACTCAATTCGTCATGCACGACGACAGCGTGGCTGGACGTGGGCGTGCAATGCCAGTCACCCAGTTTCACCCTGGACGGCCACCTGGAAGGAGGTCTCGGCCGGACGTTTACGTGGACGTTGCGGCTCGTCGAGTGACGAAATTCAAACTCGACGAGGCTTGCGCGAACGTGGACGTAGCATTGCCAGGCACAGGGTGGAAATGAGACGGGTACGATGTACCTGCGGGATCCGATGGTAGGCCGATTCATTCTGTCAGGGTTTGCGAGGTGGTGATGGCGGGTTCGGATCCCAAAAAGCAGGCAGGAGGGAGCAGGAGGTTGTTTGACAAATTGTATTAAAATAAAGTCAGCAGGAACAAAATGTAAAACATCAAAATGATCTGAATGGAAAAAATACAAAGTAGCAAAAGAAAACCAAGTGTAAAAGTCCGCCAAGGTTAAACAAACACGTACACAATGCATGCTGCAACCAAGCAGCAAACAAACAATGAATCGGCACCGGATGATCGTGCCAGCTGTCCTTTTAAGTGTTATTGATTATAACGACCAGCACCTGCGAGGCTGCCGGCAGGGCTGACGTCGCTACCCGCTGGTCGCCAATCTGATCGGGACGACCAGCACCTGTGCAGGTGTAGGCGGGGCCGACAGCGCCCCCCGTTGGTCGCCAACCAGATCATGACAGTACCCCCCCTTCAAGGGGCTGCTTCCAGAAGTCCCAACAGTCTCCCAAAAGGTCCACTCGCCAGGGAACGGTCGGTGGAGAGGGCAACCGCTGCCTCTCCAGCATACGACGGGCAACGACCAGCACCTGCGAGGCTGCCGGCAGGGCTGACGTCGCTACCCGCTGGTCACCAATCTGATCGGGACGACCAGCACCTGTGCAGGTGTAGGCGGGGCCGACAGCGCCCCCCGTTGGTCGCCAACCAGATCATGACAGTACCCCCCCTTCAAGGGGCTGCTTCCAGAAGTCCCAACAGTCTCCCAAAAGGTCCACTCGCCAGGGAACGGTCGGTGGAGAGGGCAACCACTGCCTCTCCAGCATACGACGGGCGGCGGCCTGATGGGAACGGGACTCGGCCTGGGGTGGACGAAGACGCGGCACGGATCGTCGTGGGCGTGAGTGCGATCCCTCTCGCACGTTCACGCGACGGCGCATGGCTCTGTGTGGACGTCGAACTGCCAGGCGCAGAATGGCACCCCGTACGGCCGTATGGGACCAGGTCTCGGCCGGACGCCGACGTGGGCGTGAACTGCCCGGCTCCGGGGGAACGAGACCAGTCCAGAGCCGCTCCGGGATCCAGCGGTGAGTGGGGTCTCGGACTGACGTTGACGCGGACGTTGCACGGCTCGTAGTGGATGAGACTCAATTCGTCATGCACAACGACAGCGTGGCTGGACGTGGGCGTGCAATGCCAGTCACCCAGTTTCACCCTGGACGGCCACCTGGAAGGAGGTCTCGGCCGGACGTTTACGTGGACGTTGCGGCTCGTCGAGTGACGAAATTCAAACTCGACGAGGCTTGCGCGAACGTGGACGTAGCATTGCCAGGCACAGCGTAGAAATGAGACGGGTCCGATGTACCTGCGGGATCCGATGGTAGGCCGATTCATTCTGTCAGGGTTTGCGAGGTGGTGATGGCGGGTTCGGATCCCAAAAAGCAGGCAGGAGGGAGCAGGAGGTTGTTTGACAAATTGTATTAAAATAAAGTCAGCAGGAACAAAATGTAAAACATCAAAATGATCTGAATGGAAAAAATACAAAGTAGCAAAAGAAAACCAAGTGTAAAAGTCCGCCAAGGTTAAACAAACACGTACACAATGCATGCTGCAACCAAGCAGCAAACGAACAATGAATCGGCACCGGATGATCGTGCCAGGTGTCCTTGAAAGTGTTATTGATTATAACGACCAGCACCTGCGAGGCTGCCGGCAGGGCTGACGTCGCTACCCGCTGGTCGCCAATCTGATCGGGACGACCAGCACCTGTGCAGGTGTAGGCGGGGCCGACAGGGCCCCCCGTTGGTCGCCAACCAGATCATGACAGAGACTTTACTGTATTTCCCATCGAGCCTCTCGTCTTTGACAAATAGCCTTCGGTGTCCCTATACTTTACCGTGCTAAAGTCAGTATCTCTGCGATGTTTGCCAGATGGAAAATCTCTTAATGGCTAGTGATAACGAAAGGCATTGGTGGTATTTGGTAGATAAAATTCTACAGTGATACCTCGGTTTACGAACTTGATTGGTTCCCAGACAGAGTGTGTAAGGCGAAAAGTGTGCACAGTGAGACCTCAACTTACGAACTTAATTGGTCCCCAGACAGAGTGTGTAAGGCGAAAAGTGTGTATCTCAAAAAAATGTTCCCATAAGAAACCAATAAAATGGTAATAATCCGTTCCTGGGTTTCCATAAAACTTTTTTTCTCCCTGTCATGGACTCAGCCTTCGCGCCCCTTCAATCAACTAAATAAGCCTTAACCCTTCACGGACGATTGTGCCAAATTCGGTACACAAAAGATAAATGCTTATAGATCGAAAAAATGAAAGGTAGCAGTTCAAGTGCCGATTGGAACTGATGCAGCACAAGTTACATGTCCCTTTAAAACAGGTTATTTGCAGCTTTGCCTTTAAGAGCGTCAGTGACATCATCTCCTTCCTGCGCAACACAACGTGTGCTCCTCCATCTTCAAAGCTCCTTCTATTTTTCGTCATGGATCAAATATCACGTAAGTATATGTTGTGACGATTTTATGAGCTAATCAGAAGGTAAACACCTTGATACTGAAATGCATAAACTAACGCTAACTTGTTTATTTACCAAGAAATATTAAAAATAAGTAGTGAATTTGGAACATTCGGCGTGCTAACGCTATTTTCATGATGATATTGTTGATCCTGACTTGGTACCCGATGCGAATAATTATAAGTGAATGGTGCATTTTCCACTAATAGCTGTACCTCATAGCTTTGCATTCTCAATCTGATTATTGAAACGGAGGTTCATATGTTTTTTTTTTTTTTGGTATCTCCTAAACAGAAATTAGAAAACTTAAACATTTTCATCATAATGTCTGGTACAAATTTGACAGTTCCTATTTCCAAAAGACCGTGAAACATACAACATACAACACTTTTCTGTGAAAAAAAATGACGGGGAAATCCAAAAGTCTATATTTTATTTGGGGCAAATCAAAGACAGCAGAATTACTTCTGAAGGCCTTCAGGACATTAGATTGGCATGTCAACTAAAATCATCTGAGAGAAAGAATTTGTAATCAGAAAATGTAGAAATGATTGTTTTGAAGAACGTAATAGGTTGCATTTGCATTTATGCCATGTAAGGTTTTGTTGCCACCTAGTGGACAAAATAGTCCCCACTACCGGATGTGCATTTCACATTCTCAAATACAGTACTGGACTGGAAGATAAAGCATCTGAAAGGACTGAAGTTCTGTTTGTGATGTAATGCAAGGAAAGAGATGCCCATTTCACGGTAAGATCAGAGCATTGACATCAAATGGTCGGTATAGTTTTTTTCTTTTTTTGAATGTTGCTGTGCCTTCTAAAATACCCATGTACTGTGTATCTTTCCAGATCCTGATGAGAACGAAATAGATGACCATGTTGATGAAGACATTTTGGCATCGGACACAGTCGTGACTGATGCATTGATGAACTTCTATCACCATTCAAATATTTTCGATGAAAAAATAATGGATATTATTGTTGAACAGTCGAACTTCTATGCAATGCAAAATTATATCAATAAGCCCCTGTGTCTCGCCAAAGAAGAGCTTGAGAAGTGGCTGGGATTGATATATTGTTTCTCAATCTCAAAATGACCAAACACTTGGATGCATTGGGCTTGAAAGCTGTCACCACTAACTGATTATGCTGCAGAATGTACTGTATGTCAAGGGATCGCTTCGAAATTATAAAAAAGGAACTTGCATATAGCAGACAACACAAAACAAGGAACTTGGGGAAGCCCAAATTATGATCCCTTGCACAAAGTAAGGCCAATGATAAAAGTTTCAAGAATTACCCAAATCACAGTGTTTGTCAATTGATGAACAAATTGTACTCTATGAAGGTAGAGTTACACTCAAGCAGTGTCTACCAAATGAACAAATTAACTGGGGATTCAAGTTGTTTGTGCTGGCAGGTTATGATGGGTACATGTATGCATTCCATACAGCAGGGGTCTGAAACTCGCGGCCCAAATGCCGCCCCCAAAAGAATATTTTGCGGCCCGCATGATTGATATAAATGAAACTTGTGTGTGGAGCTGAACAAGTAGGCAAGAGAAGCCATGTTTAGTTCATGTTCAATATTTTCTTTTTGTTAAGAAAGTCAAAGGTTAAAGAACTGTGAATACAGACATTTGAAACTTTATTAAAATAATTAGTTTTCCCGTGTTTTTTTCAGTCGTCTGTATCTGCCTTATGATCATTATAATTATTTTATTTATTTATTACTGGTTAATTTATTTTTTATTCATTTTTCCATTTATTCATTTAATTCATTTTTATGTGTGTTAAAAATAAAGATTTTGAGAACATTGGAATGTTTTATCTGTGATTTTCTTGTGGAAATCCTGATGCGGCCCAGCCTCACCCAGACTCTGCCTCCAGCGGCCCCCGGGTAAGTTGTGTTTGAGACCCCTGATATACAGGAACGATAGATCCAGTCAGTGACTCCAAGGTTCCCGATTTGAAAGTGAGCTCAAATGTTGTGCTCCATTTGGCTCAAAACATCCAACCAGGAAAGAATCATCGATTGTATTTTGATAATTGGTTTACATCTATCCCCTTACTCAAACATTTGGCAACAAGAAAAATCTGGTGTTGTGGCACAGTGACGCTCAATCGATTGTTCAGCTGAACCGCAGCTAAAAGACATTGAGGTTCTTTTCCCGCCGATGATACAGTATTCACTTTGACAACATAGCTCATGTTCCATATGTTGCAAAGAACTACAACAGGTGCAAGGATGGCACAAGCTCGGTGAAAACTAATATTTACTGCAAAAAAAATGCAATGTAAATCTTTGTTTGAATCATCACAAGAACTGCTTTGCATTATTCCATGGTTATTAGCTAGTTTTCTTGATATGTAAAGGAACTATGTATTTTGATGTAAACATTTTATTTAAATATTTTATGTAAATTATGTGTGTATTTTATGTAAATATTTTATGTATTTTTTATTTTAATAAAAAGCTGTCATATGGGTAAAAGTCTAGTCTTTGAAGTTGCTTTTGACATATGTTCCAAAAAAGGCACCGACCCAATACAGGTCTTTCATGACACTTGTGCCAAATTAGGCACATTATCAAATTTTCTACATTATTGGAAAATAATAAAAAAAGAAGCTACTAGTATGTTATTATATCGATCAGTGACCATAAAAACTGAACAGAAGTAGAAAATAATTCAGGCAGTAAAGGGTTAGAACTATACACAACCTACCTTATCTGGATAATAAATGTGCTATTGTATTGTAATGAAAGAAATACACTGCACTGTATAATAAAGTCACTTTATTTACATTTTTGATGGCTCTTAATTGACACCTGTTGCTTTCTGACTTGTAAGGTTATATGAAACTGAGGCATCACATTATCATTCATCATGTTGATGATTATCATAGCCTTTTCTGGATGGAACTGTTCAATAAAAGCCTGCACATCAACTGCTGAATGGCCTGCTTCTGCTTATCTTCTTGAAGGCAAATAAAATTCTCTGTGTTGATGACCTCATTATGGTCAGCAACAAACTCATCGATGTCATCTGCATTCACTTCTAGTCCCGTCGGTGCTGGCAGAGATTTTATTACAACAAAAGGCGCGAGTCCGATGATTCCACGGACGCGGCAATAAAACGCGATAAAGAAGGCGGGCGGGGCGAATAAAATGGCACGCTCGCGATCGGAACCCGGAAAGCAACAAACTTACGCGATCGCGTCTAAGAATGACCTCGTGCAAAGCAAACTGTTGGATTTGCCAGCACAAGATACAGCGATTCACTTACGTCGTAATCATGTCACTGGTGAGGTGACAGTGACTCGTTGAAATGAAATGAAATTGAAGTGTCGCGAGCGGCGGCCCCGCCCCAGCTATCAACTTGCACGGGACAATTTAGCGTGACCATTGACACGATGTTCCGGTGTGTGTGAAAACACTAGCTCTGATTGGCTTACCATGACACATGACTCTACCCTTTAGCCAATCACAATCACTTCTATCGCATCTTGACAGGTGTAGCAAGACAAAAGCGTTGGAAAGTGTTTGTCCCTGCTCATTCAGTAAGACCAGGGGTCGTAAACCTTTACGACTCAAAGAGCCATTTGGACCCATTTCCCACAGAAAAGAAAACCTTGGGAGCCACAAAATCCTTTTGACATTTAAAATGAAGACAACACTGCATCTTTTCATCAGTTTTTTACCTTTATATATGCATAAACAAACTATAGTGTGTTGCATTTACGAATCAATGAACTGTTACAGAGAAGCGAAATTACATTTCTGCACGCAACAAAAACATTTTAAACTGAAAAAAAGACGTTGGGTTGAAGATTACTTTCAAATATAATACTCAATGTCTATTTGATGGCTTCTCGTGCCTGACTATTTCCTGAGTGGCCACAAAACTAGGATATGTAGCTGAATTTGTAGATTTCATCCACTTCATAAAATGATTTTTGCTCTGATCAGCCTTCCGCATCAGTTCCGAAACTGCTCTTTTTCTCTCATCTCCATCCGGATATTTTTGAGCAATGGCTGTGTGTTTGTTCTGGAAATGTCTTGCGACATTTGACTTTTTGTTGTTTGCTAACTTCTCATTACATATTAAGCATACCGGTAAACCCATCTCGTCAGCAGTGAAGGTAAACAAATCTGCCCACGTATCATTAAACGTTGTTTTCTTCAGACACTTTTCTTTTCTTAGATTTATCCATAGTTGGCCTACCTGGGGTTCGAAAAATTCAAGAAATCGTGCGCAATTTGGCGGTTGTGACCGGATATACGTCCACTGTCGATGGTTGTGACGTATATTACGAGTGACAAAAAAATTGAATACGTTTTATTTTGTATTATTTATAATCACCATAATCTTCAAATTTAGAATTACATTTTAAAAACGAACGAACTAAAATAATATACATTGAATTAAATACTCATTTTAAATACTCCCTGTCACGAGATGTGACAGGGAGCCTGTCACATCTCGTCGCCGTCCTGGGCGCGCCCCGCCCCTCCCGTCACCTCCTACGCTGCTCCCTGGAGACGGCCCCTCCCATCATTACTCACCAGGGCTCTCGCACCTGTTTGGAATTTACTGACTGTGCCTTCTGACTATAAATGCCAATCGCACCTTACCGTCTCCGTCGGAGAATTTCTGGAAGCTACCCTCGGGACTACCTCGCCGTCACGTCGGTCCTTGTCAGTTGTCTTCACTTACCTTCCCACTGTTTGTTATTTTGCATGCGTGTCTCAGTAAAGACCTTTTCTTGGAAATCTGTCTCGCCGTGTATTTCGGATCCAAAACCGCCCCACCTTCCTTCGTCACTCGAGTCCTGCCTTCAAGCCTCGAGTGCCCTGACAGAGCCGCAGCAGGGGGGTGAAAGAGCCACATGCGGCTCCGGAGCCGCGGGTTGCCAACGTCTGAGTTAGACAATGCTTTCCAAACAGCCTAGAGTCATAAGAAGTCGTGCGCTATCCTCGAACCTAAACGCACCCCAAGTCTTGGATGACATAAACAGAGCAAAGTAGACATGTACGGCTGGTAGTTTCTTCATTTATTCATAGTAACGCACCACATTTGAACTGAGGCTGAACACAATATAATAATATAAGGTGGTCGGAAGTTGAGGTCTCACTGTATTTCAAAAAATAATTTCCAGGAAACCATTAAAATGAGAATAATTCGTTCCCAGGTCCCCATAAAACATAATTTTCTACTTTCTAATTTTCTAAGCCTTAAGACTACACAAAAGATACCTTATTTTATGTATCATAAATGTGCTTTGGTATTATAATTAAAGAAATAAACTGTACTGTAAACTGTGATGGTCATAGATGGCTTGTTGGAATGGAGTGGCTGGTTTCATCAATATTAAACACTTGATGAGGAACATAGGCTTCTTTCACCATCTTGAGGAAAGATCCATTGTAGGTGCTTTTTCTGTGATAATTTTACCTTGTCCCTCATCAATTGTGTTCAGTTAAGCTGGCTTTTTATATCAAGTGTACAGATGGCTTGTGCGGGTTATTTGTGGAGCCTGATTGATGGGATATTTTAAACTTGCAGTCTACACTCTACTTTTGAACTATCAAAGTTGAAACGAGTCCAAATTTCACAGTTTCCTATCCATTTTCTCACGTGGCTTTAACCGAAGACTGGGGTCGGGGAATAGAGGACCAAAAAAAAGTCGGCTGCCATTTTCTTTTTTTAGAGAATGGCATCTCTCTCTGTCTGTAAACCCCACCTCTTCAATGCTGCGTTCTTGACCAATCACGTGGCTTTAACCGAAGACTGGGGGCGGGGAATTGAGTACAAAAACAGTCGGCTGCCATTTTCTTTTTTTGGGTAACAGACTCTCTCTGTCTTTAAAACCACACCCCCTCACTGCTCCGTTCTTGACCAATCACATGGCTTTAACCGAAGACTGGGGGCGGGGAAATGGGGACAAAAACAGCATTTTCTCGTTAGGAGAATGGGCTCGTTCGCAAAGGACACATCACTCATTGTGGCGCTCCGTGTGTGATACAGAGAAGATTAGCATGGTTCCCCCCAACTAAAATTGGAACGATACAGAGAAGATTAGCATGGTTCCCCCCTACTGGCTATCTATTAGCTATTTATTAGCTATCCATTAGCTAACTGTTAGCTGTGTGCGAGCTGTTAGCTGTGTGTTACCTGTTAGCTGTCAAGCTGGCTGGCTGTAAGCTGTCTATCTGGCTAGCTGTTGGCTATCTGGGTATCTAATTATTTGCTATCTATTTGCTAGCTAGCTAGTTTTCTATTTATTCGAGTTACTTTTGGGTTGAGTGAACGCAGGCAGGTGTGGCTGCTGCTGTTCACCCACAGAAAAACTTTATCCTGTGACTGTAAAGTGACTTTGAGAGTTTTGAAAGGCGCTTAGAAATGAAATGTATTATGAAATTGATTATTACTAGTAGTGCCTCCATTTTTCATGATTTTTTGATGAAACTAGTGCAGCGTATTCTACCGGAGACAAATTCCTTGTGTTCTACATACTTGGCAATAAAGATGATTCTGATTCTGATGAAATGTAGTGATGGGCGGCCCGGTCGTCGAGTGGTTAGCACGGTGGATTCACATTGCAGAGGTCGTGAGTTCAAGACCCAGTGGAGTTTGCATGTTCTCCCTGGGCCTGCGTGGGGTTTTCCGGGTGCTCTGGTTTCCTCCCACATTCAAAAAAAACATGGATGGCAGGCTGATTGAACACTTCAAATTGTCCGTAGGTGTGAGTGTGAGAGTGACTAGTTATTGGTCTTTGTGTACGCTGCGATGGCTGGCAACCTGTTCAGGGTGTCCCCCGCCGAGTGCCTGAAAACGGCTGGGATAGGCTCCAGCGCCCCCCGTGACCCTGATGAGGAATAAGCGGTACGAAAATGGAAATATGCTGATATTACACAGTGGGGGTACAACTGCCTTGACATTTTGATTACATGAATGTCAATTTTTCCACTGCGAGACTAATAAAAGCGAAACAAATCCAATCCAAAGATTTCCATGACAACCTGTGGGAAAGTTATCATCACTAGAGTGGAGTTTGTCATTCATTAACTAAGGAAGCTATGGCTGGCGAGCCACATCTGGCTCTTTTGATAATTGCATCTTCCTCACCGATAAAACTAAATACAACATGCAGTGATACATTGGCTTACGAACTTAATTGGTTCCCAGACAGTGTGTAAGGTGAAAAGTGTGTATCCCAAAAAATAATTTTCCATAGGAAACCATTAAGATGAGAATAATCTGTTCCCAGGTCCCCATAAAACATAATTTGCTACTTTATAATTTTCTCAGCAAACGACACAAAATACACCCTATTTTATGTATAATATATGTGCTATGGTATTGTAATGAAAGAAATAAACTGTACTTTATAATAAAGTAGTTTTATAGACCTTTGTGATGGTCGTTGATAGCTTGATGGAATGGAGTGGCCGGTTTCATCAGTAAACACTTGATGAGGAACGTATACTTCTTCCAGCATCTTGAGGAATGAATCCTTGTAGGTGCTTTCTCTGCGATTATTTGACCTACTTCATCATCAATTGTGTTCTGTTTAGCTGGGTTGATAGCTTTTTGCATCAAGTGAACAGATGGCTTGTGCGGGTTATTTGTGGAGCCTGATTGATGGGATATTTTAACCTTGCAGTCTACACTCTGCCTTTGCAAAGTTGAAACAAGTCCAAATGTCACTGTTTTCTATCCACCTTCTCACTCTCTCTCTGTCATCTGCCTGTCTCTTTAATGTTTAACCCCCCACCCCCCCTCACTGCTGCGTTCTTGACCAATCATGTGGCTTTAACCAAAGACTGGGGGCGGGGAACAGAGGAAAAAAACATGTCGGCTGCCATTTTCTTTTTGGAGAACGGCCTCTCTCTCTCGCCGTCTGTAACCCCCCCCCCCCCCCTCACTCACTGCTGCGTTCTTGACCAATCATGTGGCTTGACCGAAGACTGGGGGCGGGGAATGGAGGACAAAAACAAGTCGGCTGCCATTTTCTTTTTGGAGAACGTCCTCTCTCTTTCTCTGTAAACCCCCCCCCCCCCCACTGCGTTCTTGACCAATCACGTGGCTTTAACCGATGACAGGGGCAGGGAATAGAGGACAACAAGTCGGCTGCCATTTTCCTGTTAGGGGCTTGTTCACGAACGATACATCACTCATTGTCGCATATCCCAAAAAATTGTTTGTATGCCTCAATCCTCTCCGTCCCTCTCTCACCCCTCACTCCACTGCTGTCATTTTCCACAGTCTCGTCACCTCCCGCATCGATTATTGTAACTCACTTCTCTTTGGTGTCAATCAGAAATTGACACCGAAGCGATAAGAGATAAACGCCAACTAGTCCAAAATTCTTCAGCTAAACTAAAACTAAACCCCCCACCACATCACCCCTGTCCTCCATCAGCTCCACTGGCTCCCTGTTAAACATTGGATCAAATTCAAAATACTTCTGTTTACATTCAAAGCCATCCATAACCTTGCCCCTCCATATCTGTCTGACCTGCTTCAAATCTCCGTTCCCTCTCGGTTCTTCAGATCCTCATCCTCCCTTCACCTCTATGTGCCGTCTGCCCGTCTCACCATGATCGGATGCAGAGCTCTGCTCCCAAACTCTGGAATTCACTTCCACCCAACATCCGTAATATTGACTCCCTCCCTATTTTCAAATCCCACCTCAAAACCCATCTGTTTAAATTTGCATTCATGGTGTAGTTCAATCATCTATTTTATTATTTATCATTTTACTTATGGTTTTATTGTTGTGTGCTTTGTTTTTATTGTAAGGTGTCCTTGGGTGTTCTGAAAGGCACTTGAAATTAAATGAATTATTATTGTTAATGTAAAATTTTCATAAGTTTAATGTTCGTAAACCGAAAGGTTCATAAGCCATGGGGTTCGTAAACCGAGGTATCACTGTATTCTCGCTTTTTCGCTGTTCATTTTTCCTGTTTGGGTGGCAGTTGGTGGAAAGCGCAATTTTGATTCGATGATACTGACCTAGGTTGGCTAAAAGCACAATTTTGATTGGATAATACTGACCTTAGGTAGCCGTTGATGTCGGAACAGGTAAACACCCTATTTTAAATAAGCCTGACGAGTAAAAAAATGGAGGATTCGCCTTTGTGGGGAGAAAAAGTTCTACCGTGATTTTAATTTGCAATGAAACAATATCATAGATCAAAAAGTTTAATATCAGTGACACTTTGACAAGCCCCATGCTCACGTTAGGATCAATATACTATGTGAGAGACAGCAGAAATCAAGTGTGCAAGTTAATGAGCAGTGTGCAGGCTAGCTAGCAGTTAACTTTGCGTATGGACCCGGCAAGTTGACTTTCATTCTGATTGTTTGGATGGATTTTTTTTTTACCAATTATGAGGAACGTAAAACTATTCATATTCATTGTTAGTATTATCAGTTATTTTTTCTAATATACTCTCACATTTTGTTAGAAATCACGTGTTTGCGTGTATGCGTGTGCGTATGTACGTGTGTGCGTGTTTTGTGTGTGTGTGTGTGGTTTGTGTGAGTTTGCGTGTGTGTGTGTGCGTGAGTTTGTGTGTGTGTGTGTGCGTGTGTGTGTGTGTGTGTGTGTGTGTGTGTGTGTGTGTGTGTGTGTGTGTGTGTGTGTGTGTGCGCTCAGTTGAGTAGGTAAGGGGCCAGTCTGGGATCTTGTTTGAGCCTTTGGTCCAGTGCTCGGTATCTTTGAGCTACTGATCTCTC